>NC_041388.1:6877818-6928415 GCF_002162155.2 Triticum dicoccoides | reverse complement strand
CCAGCACTCGCCTAAGTTTGAAAAAATCCTACCGAGCGGAGAGCAGTCCTCCCACTCGGGGGCTTAGCTGCAGTCGAGCACTCGCCTAAGTTCTCTCACTAAGAGGCTTAACGGCAGTCCAACACTCGCCTAAGTTTGAAAAAATCCTACCGAGTGGAGAGCAGTCCGCCCACTCGGGGGCTTAGCTGCAGTCGAGCACTCGCCTAAGTTCTCTCACTAAGAGGCCTAATGGCAGTCCAGCACTCGCCTAAGTTTGGAAAAATCCTACCGAGTGGAGAGCAATCCTCCCACTCGGGGGCTTAGCTGCAGTCCAGTACTCGCCTAACTTTGAGACCCATCCCTATCCAGAAGGACGACGAGGTGCAGGTCGACTGCAACCTTCTTCTTCGGAGCTGTGGCACTAATACAACGTCCGCTCCATCCCTATCCGCAAGGACGACGAGGTGGAGGTCGACTGCCACCTTCTCCTTCGGAGCTGCGGCACAAATACAACGTCCGCTCCATCCCTATCCGCAAGGAAAAAGAGGTGCAGCAAGCAAAGTCCATCTGAAGGCAAACACAAGCACATTCAGAGATAAACCAAATTCAGGTAAATACTAAAAGGTTCCAAGCAGCGAATCAAAAGTACTCGGGCACCATGCCCGAAGGAGTTTAACGGTTACAGAAACCACTCGGCATTCCGAGGCAAATTTAAAGCGTATCCAAGTTTCATAAGATTGTTCACTCAGTCGGAGGAAGACTGGCAGGCTCCATGAATGAGTCCAGATCGATTCCATCAGCGATCCGAGTGGCGGCAGCAATGAAAGTCTCCATGAAGGACTGGAAGTCGTGATTTTTGGTGTTAGTGACTTTGATCGCAGCTAGCTTGTCTTCACGAACCTCCTTGCAATGGACTCGCACCAGGGACAGCGCCACGTCAGCACCACACCGGGCGGAGGATTTCTTCCATTCTTGCACTCGGTCAGGGATCTCGTTCAGTCGAGTCATCAGAGATTCCAGATCATTCTGAAGCGTCGCCTCCGGCCAAAGCGTCGAGTCGATTCGAGAGACAACCTCCTTCAAGCGTGTGAGGTATCTTATGGCACTGGCGATACGGGACTCCAGTCGGAGCACGTTCATCGCAGTTTCGTCACAGACCGGGGAAGCGATGGGGTCCAGACCCATCTCGACCCTCCCAGTTTCTTCGTCAAAGTCTTGACAAAGTTCTGCAGCCAAAAGTCAGTTCAATCAACCGAGCAAAATCCGATGGCAAACATCAACACAGTCGGATTAAAAGAAATACCTCCCAGCACGAGATAAAGCTTCTTGGCGAGGGTCCTCAGATAAGCTTCTGTGTCGTTCCTCTTACGGATCGCAGACTCCAACTTTTCATTCAGGGCGACCTTATCCTTCTTCAGGCTGGTCACTTCACGGTTAGCTTCATTAAGACAATATGTCAGTCTAGTCACCTCTCCTTCAAGCGTTCCGACTGAAGCAAGCTTCTTCTCTGCGAGAGCGGTTTTTTCTTGGGCTGCTTTTTGCGCGGCGGCGAGGTCCGAGTCCTTCTTGTCCAGAGCCAACTTCATTTTCTCTGCAAAAGAAATAATCGAATCAAAAAAGAGATCAAAGAGATATATTGAAATTCAGTCGGCAATCAGTTACCTTCCATACCAGCGGCCTCGTCTTGAGCTTTTTTCAGATTTTGCTGAGCCAATTCCAAGTCTAAGTTGAGTTGCCTCTGCTTCTCTTCGAGTTCGGCAAACTTGGAGATGAGAGTACAAGACTTCTGCAGGAGGCAAGAGACAGGTCAATCGATAGGTTCGAAAGCAGTTCATTTCCGAATGAATAAAACCTAAAGAAGTGGACAACAAGCTATTCAGACCCCAGTCGACTGCCAGCAGTCGACCGCGGTCTCGGGGACTACACCCAGTGGGTGCACTTGGCATGCCCCCACCGGTTCTGATCCCACTCGCCCGGCCCGCCGGAGTCGAGTGCAAGGAGAAAAAAAAGAGAGACAGAAAGAACAATTGCACCGTCAAGAAAAGAAGAACTCAGACCACAAGCGGTCTCGGGGACTACACCCAGTGGGTACACTTGGCGTGCCCCCACCGGTTCTGATCCCACTCGCCCAGACTGAGTGGAAGAGCGAAACTACCAAAAACGACAGCAACACCCGGTGGGTGCTCTAATTCAACGCGAACAACAGGAGATTGTGCAGAAGAAGATTTTTCGAGAACAAAAACAGTCGGAAAGTCTACTCACCTCGACATTGGCCCGAAGAGCGGCACTAGCGTCGTAGGCAGCCTGACTACTCTCGTGCACAATCTTCACCCGCTCCATCATCATATCAGCCTGTCGGATGGCTTCCGCAGCCGCTTCCGACTGGTTGTCTGGGACCTGGTAGCTCGTAAAAAAATGTGCAGACGACCCAGGTGCAGCTGCTTGAGGCTCCATGGTGTGGAGTTGGATAGTTGAAGGAACCACAGGCGCGGTCGACCGCGTGGGGTGCCCACTCGGCAAGGGTGCAGCGAACGTCACAGCGGCCCTGCCCGCATCTTCAGCTTGACAGACGGGAGGTGTTGCAGTTGGTTCCTGCCGAGCCACCCTGCCAGCTGTTACCTTCTTGCTCTTCCTAGGCTTAGGAGCCACATATTCGTCGTTGTCTGGAAGGTCAATGATGTTGGGTGGAGCTGCAAGACAGAACATTCGACCCCAGGTGAACCACTTGACCCTAAAAGGATCAAGAATCGAAATCGCAAGAGTTCATACCTGGGTTAGAGGTCACCACATCCTCCATTTCCTCGTCCCGGTACTGGTATGAAAAGGTCCCTGACGTACCAGCACTGCAAAGGCCCGCATTCAATCGGTTACACCCAATTAATTGAATCCACATAAAGGACAAGTCATATGGTTACCCGGAGATAGTAGGAACGGTCTCTTTGATCCGAGCCAAAGCTTTGGGCGGTTTGGAAGAAATGACTTTCGGCACTTTCGGCGCTGGAAGCGGCGCGACCTTGGATTGCTTTGGGGGCTTCTCAGTCGGCGTCGGGGAAGACGTCCTGGGGCGCTTCAAGGATTGGCCGATTGGCGCAGCCACCAAGTCCGGAGCACGTGTCGGGTCATGAGTGTGCTTGGATCTCCTCTCCCTGCGAGGAGGCGAGTCGACTTCTTCCTCATCGGCCGATTCATCGCTCTCCTTGTCCTCCTCGGCATCCAAATGCTCCTCGCCGCTCTCACCCCCGCTCCCTTCTTCTTCAGCGCCGGGGTCCTGCACTCCGTTGGGTATCGAGTACATTTCAATGAGGGCCTGAAAGGATAACAATCAAAAGACATTCAGTCGACCACAAACGGGACATCACGTGGTGAATCGGAAAGATACTTGATAAAACAGAAATATACCTACTCCGGCTGGCGCGAGTTGTCGAATGGAATCACCCTCCTGGATCCCCGAGGGTTGTCTTTGTTGCCAGTGATTCCCCTCAACCAGTTCTCCAAGATATCCTCGTTGACCTCCTCCGGGTGGATCCAAGTGGTATCTTCGAGCCCAGAGTACATCCACATCGGATGATTGCGCGCCTGAAGAGGTTGGATGCATCGACCGAGAAAGACCTCCAGCAGATCCATCCCGGTCACTCCGTCGCGGACAAGCTGGACGACCCGTTCGACCAGCTCCTTGACCTGTGCCTTCTCTTCTGGAACTACCTTCAGTGGAGCAGGCTTCTCCACTCAAGCCAAGGAGAAAGGAGGAAGTCCAGTCGATTGGCCAGGGGTTGGCTGATCCTTGTAGTAAAACCAAGTCGACTGCCAGCCCCGGACCGAGTCAGGAAGGATCATCGCTGGGAAAGTACTCTGGCTCCTCTCGTCACTCGACTTGGCCTTTTTGACCGACTGGGAACGGCAAGTGAAGATGTGTTTGAAAAGCCCCCAGTGCGGTCGACAGCCCAAGAAGTTTTCGCACATGGACACGAAAGTGGACAGATAGACTATGGTGTTAGGAGTGAAATGGTGGAGCTGAGCCCCAAAGAAGTTCAAAAAACCCCGGAAGAAAGGGTGGGGAGGCAGCGAGAATCCGCGATCTACGTGGGTTGCTAGGAGGACACACTCACCCTCTCTAGGCTGCGGCTCAGTTTCGTCCCCCAGGAGCCGAGCCGACTTGTGGGGGATCAATCTCCCCTCCACCAGGTCGTCGAGGTCGTCTTGCGTGATTGCCTAGCAGATCCAGTCGCCCTGGATCCAGCCCGCCGGCAGGCCGGACCTCGACGAGGATCCGCCCCGGCTGGTCCGCTTGCTCTTCGCCTTCGCGGTCGCCTTCTTCGCGCGTTCCAGCGCCGCCGTCTTATCCTTCCCCATGGTGGCAGATCGAGCTCGAGCGGAGGTCCGGCGATGAGGCGGAAGCGAGAGTGCCGGAGAGATCGGGAGAAAGAGAAGAGAGAATGGTGGCGTGCGGAGCGGAGGCCTGGCCCGAGACCTTTTATAAGACCGTCCGCCGAGTGGCTGACTAGTGGACCCAAGCGACCTAAACAAATCCCGCAACAGTCGCGCGCATAGTACATGGCGAAAAAGGTGGCGCGGGGATCGAGGAGACTTACCTAATCTGTCCCGGTGACCTCGTTTCCTCCCGTCTGGCGCGCTTCCCAAAATTCGAATCCCGTGAGATCCGCGGAGAGCGGAACAACCTGTCAGACTGAAGACAAACACCCTCTACATCATCATTCAGAATTCAACCATGAAAGTTCACTCGATGACAACCAAGAATGGACCAAGGCGACTGAGAAAGGAGTCGACGTCGTCTCCTCAACTCATTGTTTCAGGACAAGGCATATTCATAGCACAAAGAGTGGGTCGGAAGTGTTCTCAACCCCTTCCTCATTCGAACCCTGAGCCATTCGGGGGCTAATGATGAAGCTATGTACCTAGGGTAGGGTCATGGACCTGTCCAGCATACCGTCCCCGAGGACATCTCTACGAAGAATCAGAAGCAGTCGAAGAGAAAATATCATCCACTCGACCATGAAGATGTGCTCACTCGACTTCCTTAAAGACACTCGACCACCTTGAAGACACTCGACCACCAGAAGACGAGAAGCCCTCCACTCTGCAACAGTCGCTACTTAAACCATAGCATTATGGGCATTTATAACACTTTATTGTAGACGTTACCAGTAACGCCCCACCTTATTGAACATTGAACCCTGTGTAACGGAGGGGAGCTGGGGTCCTGGCGCACTCTATATAAGCCAACCCCTCCTCTGGGACAGGGGTTCGCACTTTTGTAAACACACACACACACACACACGTGTATAATCCAGTCGACCGCCTCAGGGCACCGAGACGTAGGACTGTTACTTCCTCCGAGAAGGGCCTGATGTCGTAAAACTCGTGTGTACAACTACTCCATAGCTAGGATCTTGCCTCCTCATACCTACCCCCCATTCTACTGTCAGTCTTAGATCCACGACACAAGTCGGGAAGCACGCTATGCTGGAAAAATCACACTAGACATGGTATTCGGCACGCCGGATAATTACAGGTCCGAAGAAATTACATTCCAAGTGGCCCCGTTCAGCAGCGGATACCACGCTCTATTAGGGCAGGAGGCATTTACAATCTTCCAAGCCATACCCCATTACGGGTACATGAAGCTCAAAATGCCCGGGCCCAATGGAATCATCACTCTTGCTAGTGATCCGGACATAGCACTCCCCGCCGAAAATAAGACAGCTGCACTGGCCCTTGAGGCACTATTCGAAGCCCTAGCGGCCGAAGAACTAACTGCGCTGCGCTCCACGGTGAACAGGGACGACGTGATACTCGATAAAATATCCAAGTCCACCTCCTTTAAACCGGCGGACGAAATATTCAAATTCCAAGTCCATCCAACAGACCCTACAAAAACAGCTTCCATCGTGGCACAATTAAACCCTGATGTCAACGCCGCACTGCGAGAGTTCCTACGCGAGAACTGGGACATTTTTGCCTGGCACCCTTCAGACATGCCAGGAATCCCACGCAGGCTGGCTGAGCATAGCCTAAATATCCTAAAAGGATTCAAGCCAGTCAAGCAGGCTCTTCGACGTTTCTCCGTGCCTAAAAGACAAGCCATGGGAGAGGAACTAGCCAAGCTATTGGAGGCCGGATTCATCAGAGATATAAAACATCTGGACTGGCTAGCAAACCTGGTGATGGTACCAAAGAAGGACAAATCCGAGCGCTTGTGCGTCGATTTTAAGGACCTTAACAAGGTCTGCCCAAAGGATCCCTTCCCCGTCCCCCACATCGATCAAATCATCGATACTACCGCAGGACACGATTCATTGCGTTTCCTCGATGCATACTCCGGCTACCATCAAATTAAAATGGCAGAGCTAGACCAAGCCGCAACGGCATTCATCACACCATACGGCCCATTCTGCTTCAACACAATGCCCTTCGGGCTAAAAAACACCGGCGCAACATATCAGCGCATGATTCAGACATGTCTGGCAAACCAGATCGGCAAAACAGTGGAGGCATACGTGGATTACGTGGTCGTTAAAACCAAGCATGTCGAAACTCTAGTAGGCGACTTGAGGCTCACATTCGACAACCTCCGAACATATGACATCAAGCTCAATCCGGAAAAATGTGTTTTCAGCGTACCAGCCGGAAAGCTCCTAGGAGTCATTGTCTCCAGTAGAGGTATTGAAGCTAATCCAGCCAAATTCCAAGCGTTGTCATAGTTGGCTACCCCAACAGACCTCAAACAAATACAAAAATTGACTGGATGTGTGGTGGCTCTAAGCCGCTTTATCTCCCGCTTGGGAGAAAAGGCATTACCCCTTTATCGCCTCCTCCGGCGCACCGAACACTTTGAGTGGACGGACGCCGCCACAGCCGGACTCAACAAAATAAAAGCCATATTGGCAACAAACCCAGTCCTGGCCGCGCCAAACATTGGCAAACCAATGCTATTATACATTGCGGCAACTCATCAAGTAGTAAGCGCAGTGCTCATCGTCGAGCGAGAAGTGGACGGACACAAATTCCCCCTTCAAAATCCGGTTTACTATTTGTCCATTGTCCTTACTCCATGCAAATCACAGTACCCGCATTATCAAAAGATAGCGTATGCGGTATTTATGGCATCCCGGAAGCTGCGACACTACTTTCAAGAGTGTTCGATAACGGTAGCCTCGGAAGTACCACTTAACGATATTATAAACAACCGCGACGCAATGGGCCGGATTGCCAAATGGGCCATTGAGCTCCTCTCGTTCGACTAACTTACAAGCCACGGCGAGTTATTAAGTCACAAGTTTTGGCTGACTTCCTCGCTGAATGGAGGGAAGTCGAACTCCCTAAAGAGTACGGCACATATTCACACTGGATCATGCACTTCGATGGCTCCAAAATGTTGGCTGGTCTGGGGGCTGGCGTCGTTTTGACGTCCCCAACAAGAGACACCATTCAATACGTACTACAGATAATGTATACAGACTCCAACGACGCAGCCAAATATGAGGCCCTTCTACATGGTCTCCGGATGGCAGTATCCATGGGCATTCAACGCCTAGAGGTGCGCGGGGATTCGAACCTCGCGATATCCCAAATAAATGGAGACTTTGATGCCAAGGATCCGAAAATGGCAGCTTATCACAATGCCGTCCTAAAAATGTCAGCTCGGTTCGAGGGGCTCGAATTTCACCATGTGGCTCGGGAAAACAATCAGGCGGCGGATATCCTCGCTCGCATCGGCGCAAAACGTGACGCGGTCCCTCCCAACATATTTCTGGAAAGGCTTTTCAAGCCATCCGTAGCATGGGAAGGGGACACTGGTAACAACAGTCCGGACCCGGCCAAAATACCCGATACCGAACTCTCTGACACAATCGGAGGCTCCGCCACCGAAATAACACAATCAGCCCACGAAATAATGGCCATTATTGCCCCATGGACGGAACCATTCCTGGCCTACCTAACTAGACAGGAACTTCCGGAGGACCAAAATGAGGCACACTGCATAGTGCGATGATCCAAGGCCAACATGGTCCATGAGGGAGAATTGTACAAAAAAGCGCTACCGGAGTCCTTCAAAAGTGCATCTCCGAAGAGGAAGGCGGAACCTTTTGGCATAAATTCACGCTGGACTCAGCGGTCATCACGCCGCAGCCCGGGCTCTTGTAAGCAAGGCCTTCCGTACAAGATTCTATTGGCCAACGGCCCAGGCAGATGCACAGGACTTGGTCCAATGTTGCACCGGTTGCCAGCTCTTTGCAAATCAAGGCCACATGCCACCCACCGCCCTCCAAACAATCCCCATTACATGGCCCTTCGCGGTCTGGGGGCTTGACATGGTTGGACCCCTTAAAGGGGGAACCCACAAGAAAAAATACTTATTGGTCATGGTGGATAGATTCACCAAATGGATAGAGGCTAAACCGGTTAAAATAGCCGAATCCGGACTGGTGATAGATTTCATATCCGGGGTTGTACACCGTTACGGCGTCCCCCACAGCATCATCACTGATAATGGCACAAACTTTACGGCCGACGAGGTAAAACTCTGGTGCAGCAAAATGGGCATCAAGCTCAATTATGCTTTAGTCTATCACCCACAAACCAACGGTCAAGTCGAATGAGCAAATGGTCTTATAATGAGCGGCATTAAACCCAGATTAATGCACTCCTTAACGGAGTCTGACACGCACTGGGTAGAGGAGCTCGACTCCATACTCTGGGGGCTGCGGACCACGGCAAATTGTAGTACCGGATATACACCATTTTTTATGGTGTACGGCGCAGAGGCAGTCCTACCCTATGACATAATTCATGACTCACCTCGAGTGCGCATGTACAAAGAAAGAGAAGCCGAGCTCGATCGGCAGGATAGTTTGGACACCTTGGAGGAAGAGCGCGATGGAGCCAAAGCCCGTTCCGCATTTTACCAGCAACAGGCTCGTAGATACCAAAGCAGAGAATTACGGGCCAAAACTTATAATGTTGGCGAACTAGTTCTACGGCTGCCGGATAAGAAAAAGAACAAGCTTGAGCCCAAATGGGAAGGTCCCTTCATTGTCGAGCAAGTTCTGACTGGTGGAGCATACCGACTGCGGGATGCATCGACTAGTCGACTCGAGCTGAACCCATGGAATGCAGCCAGGCTCTGAAGATTCTACGCCTAGCACCGGACTTTATGTTAGTCTCCTCCCTTTGTCCATTTTCTGCATATGCATCATCTGTCTTGTTTCCCTTTCTTTCTTTTATTTCTCTAGGCCTTCAAGGGTCACCTTGTGCCTCACTCATACATCATAGATGCGCTAGCCGCACTCTTCATACCTGGGGGATTTTTCCACAGAAGCTTAAATTATTTACCTGGGCCTCCCGCCCAACACATGTGTTATACTTCCGCATGTACCTTTTTTCACCATTATATGCATCGATATGACTTAAGTTTTGGCCAAGCTGGGTTGCCTGGCTCTTGTATTTATGCCCTATGTTCCCGTTAATTCGGCTAGGGCATAAGGGGAGCACCTCTGCGATTGTTACCACCGGGTCAGCCAGACGTGTACCTCAGACTAGGTGAAGCCGAAAGCTAGCGTTCTTAAGGGAATATTCGGTCGGTGAACAAAAGATGACTTTTATTTATTATCCATATCTGCCCCCAGATGCTTTTTCTGCTCTTCTTGTCGCAGTCCGGACATGCACTTTAGGGCATGCTTACCCAGGGAAAGGAACCCTTAACGGAACTATTCTCTCTGGAAGATGTTTCTTACTACCCATGTAATATAACATAACTAGTTGGGCACTTGTCTGATAAAGCACTAATGACCCCTACGCCTGGTCTCCACGCATGCCCCGGTTCTTACATAACCGAGAGGGTATTCAGATACACTCTGGACTGTCGAGTCCCGAGGTTGAAGTGAAAAGGTCCGCCACGACAAACAATCTACAATCCGGCTAGAAGGCATTATACATGTCACTTTAAAATTACATAATCAATTTGACTGGTTGAATTCCTCTTCAATACCATCAAACAGGCTGTCTAGTCTACAGTCCTGTTGGGAATACTTTGCGGCCAATTCTACTTGGTCGTACACTAAGCTCACAGGGATCTCCTTCCCATCGGGCCCCACAGGTCGTACTTCGGCCATGTGGTTCGGGTCAACCTTCGTGTACCATGTCTTCACCATTGCCCAGGCTTCCCTGGTGCCCTGACGGCAGGTCGATATCTTCCATAATCGGAAGCGCCGCCGCGCTCCCTTTAGCTTTTCTGCAAGCTCTCCAAGGCCTTCGGGTATGGAGACGGATGGCCACAAGGCCTGGGCGATGCCTTGCATCACCTGCCGAACTCGTTCGTGCAGCTGTGCGAGCTCGGGAAGAAGGTCACCCGTTGAACCGGGCATTTCCTCGGCAGGATGACCTGTTAGCATACCTACAGACATAACTCCGTCAACCAGCTTCCTCACCGAACTCTTTTCCAAAGTTCGTTCAAGCACTTACTAAATATGTTGCGTCGAAGCCGCCGATTCTCCTTAACAGAGTCTGACAGCTGGGCACGAACATCTTTCAGTTCCATGCCCAGCTTGTTGTTGGCATCTAGGAGATCATTCTTCTTCTGCCTCACCCTCGTAAGCATGCTCTCACTAGCCTTCAGCTGGCGTATGAGCTGTTGCTTATCCGGATTTACTCCAGCGTCATCTGCAATTTTATCGTCAGATCTGCATATATGCCGCATTCTAATATGATACTTATCATTCGAAGGATGTGTTACCGGAGGGGGTCTCTTTGGGCTCCCCTGCTGCGGCCAGTGCGGCCTGAAGTTGGGCTTTGCACTCTTCCATCTCCTGAGACAGTTGAGTATTCTTTTTTGTAAGAACCTGCATAACAAATGATCCTTAAATCAGTTATCCTAACTGTTTCAAGTCTCAGGGGCTACTGATATATATAATGATCAAATTTTCTCACCCGTATGTCTTTTACAAATGCTCCGTGGCTCTGGCTAGACCATTTTGAGCGGCACGGAGGTGCGCGTCTCCTGAGTTGAAGGCATCCAATGCCTCTTGGGAGAAATAAGCGTCACGAAGAACAGTCCGGCGACGCCTGTGGTTCATGGCACTTTCCACCTCAGAATTGGTGGCGGACAGTTTGTCCGCATCCTCTGTCGGAGGAGCGCCCGGCGCATGCCTCGTATTCGTTCCCGCCTCCGTATCCGGCCTTGGAGCCTGGCTGGTGGAGGTGCGATTGGTAGCCTCTTCGGGTATAGTCCGGCGAGCGCTCTTTTTCTTGAAAGAAGGCATGGGCGTTAGTATGCCTCTGAGAATAATGGCTTGCAATAAAGACGGCGCGTCGTACCGCTGTGCCGGTGTCTCAATCCGGACTGCGGGTCTTTTCAGCCCGCCTGGCCTCACGGCCCCTTGTTGGCTAGTTGCCCAAGGCTCGGCCTTCTGCCCCGAGGACCTCCCCTGCAAAACACGGCTGTTATACGGCAATCAAAAAGCGCAAGGACGGACCACTTTTTTAAGTGCTGGGACTTCGGTCTCAGTCACCTGTGAGGCTGGAACTAGCCCAGGGTAATCGGCCGTAATGGCCACCAAAGCGTTGTCATTACTCGATTGGTAAAATACCCCATCGATCATCTCCACAGATATGTCCGGATCCTCCTGGGAGGCCGGATCAAGGGACCGTCCAGGGTCCTCGGGTTGTGGAGGAGGGCTGTTTATCTCCTTTACAGCCTGGCGCAGCTCCTGCGATGAAATCGCTAGACTGAATACTTAACTACGGGAATACGAAACGAATGGGCAATAAAAAGTCTCCGCTTACCCAGCTCGGAGGATTGTACATAGAGAATCCGCCCTGCGGGTTGACACGAAGGAATTCCTCCTCTTCTCCCTTGTACAAAGTGGACAAGATCTTTATTAGATCAGCAGCCGATCCCGGCCCTTTGCGGCCGTGGCGGGTGGTGTCATCCTCCCTGTTGAAATCCGACATGGGGTGGCCTCTAAACTGGAGCGGCTGCACCCCCCGCATGATGCATATGGCCATGACTTCGATCATGGTCAATCCGGATCGAGCTAAAAAACTTATCCGGCTCATCAGGAAAAGAATTTCCCTGTCATCTTCCTCCAGGGAGCTCTGTGGACGCCAGCTCCGGCGCTTCTTCAAAGGGGCGTTGTCGAACTTAGGAAGGCCGATCCGAATAAGATCCGGGAGGGGGACATCTTCTATATAAAACCATTCTGAAGGCCACTCTTCGGACGTCTTCATTGGGGTTCCGGACAGGTATCCGGTCCTGGCAATATGCCACACATCGGCTCCGCCCACTTGATATATTGACCCCTTCTAAGAACGGGGCACAAGGCAGAACATCTTCTTCCACAGAGCGAAATGAGCCTCACAGGCCAAAAACAACTCGCAAAGGGCTATGAATCCCGCGATATGCAGCAGGGAGGCAGGCGTAAGGTTGTGCAACTGGAGGCCGTAGAACTCCAGGAGCCCCGGAGAAACGGACGAATTGGGAATCCGAGCCCTCTTACCAAATAAGGGACAAGGCATACCCGCTTTCCCTTTGAGGGATTGGGAAGGCTCTCCGCTTGCTCTCCGCCATTACAGGTGGCAAGCCCGGCTCGAACCGGGACCAGGTACGTTGGGGGAAGAAATCCCTTGGTCTGAAGCATCACTAATTTGCTGTGCGGGATGGAACATCTCTCCCAATCTCCAGGCTTGGAGCTAGGGGCGAGAGGAGGAGCTGCGTCGACCGGCCATGATGGAATGGATCTCTGTCGGGTGCGCTCTGATGAAGGCTTGCCGAGGGAGGATGGTGTGATTTGGATCTGAATCCTCGTCTTTTTAATAGGCGGCTCATTCATACAGCTAGGGGGGTAAATGTGAAAACGCCCTGGCTCTTCACATTCGCTCGACATGTGGAAAGTGGCCATTATTAGGCGTGGAAGCCAAGAGTGCAACATTCACAAGAGACCGGACACTATTTCGACAGGTGACGGTGTCTCGGACTAGGGGGTACTCAACACCTCATCTCCCAATCTGATAGATTGGGCCGAGGACCCCCCATGGCCGTATACTCATGGGCCAGTTCGGACAGCTGCCGCATACAAGGAAGATTCCACAAGACTTGGCGATCAAGACAAGGACTTCTCCCCACCGGCGTATTCGGCTAGGACTCTTGTTATCCTAGGCCTCTGGTGCATTATATAAACCGAGGCCAGTCTAGTCGATAAAGACAATATACAACATACAATCATACCATATGCTAGTTTCTAGGGTTTAGCATCTCCGATCTCGTGGTAGATCAACTCTTGTAATATCCATATCATCAATAATAAATCAAGCAGGATGTAGGGTTTTAGCTCCATCAAGAGGACCCGAACCTGGGTAAAACTTCGTGTTCCCTGCCTCCTGTTACCATCCGCCTTAGACGCACAGTTCGGGACCCCCTACCCGAGATCCGCCGGTTTTGACACCGACATTGGTGCTTTCATTAAGAGTTCCGCTGTGTGATCGACAAAAGGATCGATGGCTCACCTGCAGATCAACTACGACTTTGGCGTCTTCGTCACCAGTTCGACTGGTCACCTTGGTTCGATCAAGAATTGCGCCCCGTGTTCGGATCACCATGTTCGTACGAGGGCCTTCATCAAACATCAACTCCGATCTCTATCAAGATCACGGAGGAATTATCTATGGAGCTTGGGGGCTCAACGTCAACATTGCCCTCAAGCGACCGTGCTGTTTTTTTGGACAGCGAACTCGTATCTGCGGCCACCACCTCCTCGAGTATCGCTTTGAAGATCACTTTGGTGGAATTGTGCGGAATTGGGTCTATAACAACCATGGAAAATTTCGTCGAGTTCCGATGGAGGAATATCTAGCAATACACGATATACCGGAGCCCGGTCAAATCTGGATGGGAATTTGGATGAGTTTAGGGCGTGGTGTCCAGCTTCTAGCTCGGACGTCCTTTGGAAGATCCAACCGTTGATCGGCTGCGGAATTCCTATATCTACCACCTCTCAAAATTTCAGCTCGATCCGACCGTCCAAACTCCGGGAACCTTCCGATTAGTGCATCACTTTTCGGATCTATTTTCTGCGCGAAAACGAATCCGACCCGAGTTCATCTTTTTTATGAACGGGATTTCGGACATCCCTTTTGAAGAAAGTTTTGTATGGGGTATTGTGTTTTGTTCCCGAACACACCCCACTAGCTTTAAGATCTTTTGAACATGATCTTCAACATCATGCTGGTGTCAAACCAGTCCGGCAATATTACTCCACGGCTGCCGACCTGCGCTAGACACGTCGTCACTTTAGCCAAGCTCAACTTCTTCGGATCATCATCTCAGCAAGCCGAACAAGAGTCCGGCATCGCGAAGGATAAATCATCATCAACATCGCCGCCCCACGGATTACACGGAGCGGGCATACCGGCATCGCCGCACGGTCGCTTCATCAAGCCGGCATCGACCACGTCACGACCTGCATCGACAGGGCCGCACTATTGCTTCTTCAAGCTAGTGTCCATCACGCCGACCTACTTCGACTCATCGGCTGACGTCGAGGCTTCGACATCTCGGCTGGACCGGGGGCTTCGCCATCTCTTCATCAACCTACTCCGGACGCTTCGGCGTCACTAGCCGACCAGCTCCGTCACGTTAGCTGGGCCGAGGGCTTTGCCTCGGCGAGTCAACCTTTACCAGCATTGCCATGTCGTCGTTTTATCGCCCATCAGGCAATGGGTGTGCGGAGCGAGTCCCAATTTTGGGAATCACCTTCCTTCGGATTGCTACAACAAATAAACCAGGTGCTATTAATCCCAGTATTTTTTTCTTGTTTGGGTTCATTTTTCCCAAGGAATTATTACTCTGGTTTGTCCATGATATGTACACAGGTTTATCAAATGGTGACCGCATTAACGAGGTCGCGTGGTGGTTCGATCAGTTTCCGTACATAGTCCGGCGAACGCTGCATCCGGAGCTCGGACCGACCTGTGAATTAAGGCTTTGCCACGCCTTTACTACATCACGCCGACGCCCTGCATCGACATTGACTTCGGCGCCAGGCCATATTTCTTCTATTCCTCACTTTGCATAAATTATTTGTTATGCAACATTTATTTGTAATTATCATTATTACTATTATCTCCGGATTGAGCTATTTTTTGTGCACAGGAAAATGACCCGGGGACTTCGGCGTCACTCTGCCGGTCTGCATTGACCGTGCTATGTCACCACTTCGGCATGTGGATCTCTCCGCTCCGCCACCTCGGGACCGGCTTGGGGGATGGAACCTTGCCCCGCATCAAGCTCGGACCGCGTCATCAATACCGAACACATTAACCAGCTAAGTCGCTTTCATACTCAAAGCTTTAATTTCTAACTTGTGTTCGTTTCGACCAAGAATTATACTTTTTTGGAAAAAAGTTGCTTGTAAAAAATTCTTTGTCCAAACTTTGTTTGTGACGCATAAATTCAAATACCCCAGTTACTTGGGGGCATCCTTTATGAAGCTTTTCCTCTTGCATATGATTATACTTGTACGGCTTCGTTCCTTATTCGTGTATTATGCCACAATATGCACCATATTGACTTAAGCGATTTGCAAGCTGGGTTGCCTCGCTCCTGTGTTTACCCCTACGTTCCCGATTGTTCGGCTAGGGAGTAAAGGGAGCACCTCTGCGATTGTCACGATCGGGTCACCCGAGCCGGACCTCAGACTGGGTGAAGCCGAAAGCTAGCGCTCTTATTGTTTTTAATGATGGTCGGCACACAACGGAACTCATGAGTACAAAAAATCTATTGCACAAGTCTCATAATAACAATGAGCACCGAAGAAAGGTATCGGTGGGGGTACTATTTTCTTCGAAGATGCTTCTTACACTTTGTCGTAATATAGCATAAGTTCCCTGAGCGCGCTTTGTCTGTTACAGCCTTATGGCCTGATTGCCTGGTTATTGGAAACACCGTCGATATTCTCGATAGATGGAGTACATAACACTTTTCAGTCCTTGACCAAAGAGGGAGAAGCCGACGGTCAGTTAAGACGCGTTTAAACTTCGGTTGAACATAGATATGATATAAGTACTTTGGTACATGAAATCATTTTTTTACTCAAGTCACTTGGGGGCTCTTAAGTTTATTTGAGCCGTTTTATAATAAGTGTTCTTCTTCTTAGTCATTGCAAAGTTATATTATTATTATTTATCACTCCTTTTTTCGACACGAGTGTGTGGTCACTGTTGACACCTGATTTTGGCAAGATACAGATTGCAATGAAGATGGTCTCGAGTGAATGAGTTTTCAGCATAAAAATATTCATGTCACCGAGTGGAACCACTTTGATGTTTCGGTTATATTCATTCGACTTTATCTTACGGACCGAAACTATACTCCGAGTGGCATAGTTCAATGTTCCGAGTGGTTTTTGGCCAATCACGTCTTAAAGATGACCTCGGATGAAGGAGCACTCTTGAGGAATTGTCTTCGTCTCGTCGAGGCAATCGATTTTGATATATAAATCATCTCAATCCGAGTTCGTATGCAAAAGTTAGAGGCAGTATACTGCAGACTGAACCTCAACGGAAATATGGTGCGAGGTGCCAGACACTTGTCTGATAGGTTGCGCGAGTAATTCGGCCATCAATACGGCCTTGAATTGAAAAACCTTCAACATGGAAAAGTTTCATCTCATCGAGCTGATCGATTTTCATATATAATTCGTCTCAATCCGAGATCATATGAGGCCTGGAGAGACAAATCAAGATCGGGCTATGTTTTCAGTCGGAAATCCGAGTGAAAAGTTTACTATCCGAGTGAAAGTTTACGGTCGAGTGAAAGTTTGCTGACCGGATGAACTTATTATTATCCAAGTGGAAATATAGTCATCCGAGTGAAAATATGATCATCCGAGTGAAATTGTCGTCCAGGTGAAAATATTCCGAGTAAAAAGATTACCATCAGGACGAAAACTTGCCGATTGAATAAGATAGTGCCTTCCGAGTGGAAATATAGTCATCCGAGTGAATAAGATAGTGCCTTCCGAGTGGAAATATAGTCATCCGAGTGGAAATATAATCATCCGAGTGAAAGATTGTCTTCCGAGTGAAAAAGTCCAATCGGACGATCCGAGTGAAGATTGTCTTCCGAGTGAAAAAGTCCAATCGGACGATCCGAGTGAAAGTATCTAATATCCGAGTGGATGAGCTCAAGTCCGAGTGAAATTGAACATGTGCTCGAAAGTTTATCAAAATGACCTTGGATGAAGAAGTGTTCAATACAGAAGTTGTGCGTATCATCAAGATGGTAAATTTTAATTTTGGAGTCATCATCATCAGAGATAATATATAGCCTACAAATTCACTACGAGACTCGGATAATCCAGTCTACCGTAAAACCGAGTCCGAGTGGAAGATAAAGATGACCTCGAAAAGTATTCAAGATGGCCTTATTTGAAAAAATGATCAACATGAGAGTTGTTCGTATCGTCGAGGCGCACAAGTTTGTTATTTGGGCCGTCTCGATCGGAGATCATATGCAAGCCCGGCGGCCCGCACAAGAAGGAAGACAGAGTTTGGGCCAGATTCAGACTGAATCCGAGTTGGAATAGAATTAGGACTCTAGGACGTGAATTGATGTAATTTTTCTTGTAAGGAAAGCCTAGATGAATCATTTACTTGTACGGGAAGTCCAGCCGCCTCTTATATATGTTGGGGGTGACGGCCGATTGAAGAACACACAATCGAACAAATCAATATACTACTTTTTCATCTACGTTTTGTCTCTCCACCGTTTTTCTATCTCGTTCTTCGCTGTTCTTCGTGTTTGAGAGCTGCGAATCCCGAGGCTCTAGGGGCGAGCGAATCGACCTAGGGCAGCCCATAGCCGCCGCACTCCCTGACGGGGTCCCTTCCGGGGGTGTGGGGTTTTCGGGTCTGCAAAAGCGCCCGTCGATTGTCTTGCGTATCGCGCTGTCTGTCGGGCCTCCTTCGACGTGAGCTACGGTGCATCACCCCCGGCGTTTAGGGTACACGTGACGTGTTCGTGTGTCAACACACTTTTTGGCGACTCCGCTGGGGATCGAAGATCAATCATCATCATCCACCATGTCCGATCTTCCCAAGCCATCTGAGGTAGACGCCGATAACATCATTAAGCCCAGTCTTGATGAGATATCGGCCGATCATCGCCAAGTCTATGAGGAGTACAAGAAGGTGCGCGAGGAGAAGGACCTGCAGGAGTTCCTTGCAAAATTCAAGAAAGATCGCCAGGGCAACATCACTCCGATTGAAGAAATCAAGTTCCCTCCTCTTCAAACTGAACAGGTTAAACCCTCTGTAAGTACTGCCTTTTCTCCTGAGCAGTGGGCTGAGATTGAAAGTCGTATTGCTGATGGTAACAATCTAGTCTATCAAACTTTTATAGAAAATACTAATGCTCAGAAGAATATATCTCAATCGTCTAGTGGTAATAATGGTGTAGCTGCTAGTGTGCAAAACCCTAATCTGACTTTACCTATTGCATCGGCGCCTCCCGTGCCGATGACTTATTATCCTACCCAAACATATCAGATTGTGGCTACACCCATTAATCCTATTATGAGCATGATAGGTTCGGTGGCAATGCCGAACCAAACTCTACCTACAGCTACAACCACTCGACCACTACCAAATTATGGGTCGACATACATGCCACAATTCCTACCTACAGCTAGTAACCATACTCTTCCTATGTCACTGCCACAAGCTTCATCGTCCACTACGGATGATGGTCTAGCTAATCTTAGAGAGGAGATGGCTAAGATGCTTAGAGAGAATTTTGGAGTTGAGTTACCTCGGAATCGGATTTAGAAAAAGTCGTACCCCGAGTACTTTGATGCCATCTAGTGCCCTCCGGGATATAAGATTCCAGATTTTGTTAAGTTCAATGGAGAGGGCACAAAAACCACATGGGAGCATGTTAGTCAATACTTAGCACAACTAGGTGAAGCAGGCTCACTAAATGAGTTGAAAGTGCGTTTGTTTCCTTTATCTTTAACTGGTACTGCATTTTCATGGTTTTCTTCTTTACCACATGGTTCCATTCGGGTTTGGTCACAGCTAGAGCAAAAATTTCATGATCACTTTTATAGCGGCGACAATGAACTCAAGTTATCACATCTAACATCGGTTAAACAGAAGCATGATGAATCGGTCTCCGATTACGTCAAGAGATACAGAGAGACAAAAAACCGGTGTTTTAGTTTGGTGATAACTGAGAGAGACTTGGCAGACCTAGTGCTGAGTGGTTTGAGAACTCCCATTAGAGAAAAGCTATAAGGTTATGAGTTCTTAAATATCAACCAAGTCTTACAAAGGGCTTTGGCTCAGGAAAGCCGAAGCAAAGATCTCAAAGAAGTGCATAGATACAAAGCCGATCGTCCAAAGATGAATATGGTGGAATATGATAGTGATCACTCGGACGATGAGGGTGATGTTTTTGCTACTGAATTTGTTTGGCCATCTAAGGCCAAACCCTTTACTTGCAATGATCTGAAACCGATTCATAAGAATCGTGATGAAGAGATGAAGTTTACTTTTAACATTGCTAAGTGTGATAGAATATTTGATGTTTTGCTGCAGGCTAAGATTATTAGAATATCTCATTCTTTACCGCCGTTTGAAGAGCTAAAATGGCGTGCTTATTGCAAGTATCATAATCCTTTTTCTCATGCTACTAACGATTGCAATGTTTTTCGACGACATATACAATCGGCCATTAATGACAGACGATTGAACTTTTCTGAGATGCAAGTTGATAAACAACCTTTTCCAATGAATGCCATGGATTTGGAGGGTAAGAAGCTATTCATTCGGCCAGAGGTAGCCGAATCTGCTAATAAAGCTAATGTCATTGTTGGTGAGCCCAGGAAAGACAAGGAGGACAACAAGGTCTTGGGGAGATAGGTTGTGCTTGGTAACCAACCCGATGGCAAGGAAGTGATCAAAATCACCATCAAGAATCCTACACTCGGGGGGCAACTGCAAGTGCAAGAAAATGCTCATGTGAGATTTGTCAAGCCCAAGAGTCCAGAAATTGGCAAGTGGAAAAGGAATGAAGTTAAAGTACATCGCAAGCGGATCAAGCCAACTTTTGATATGTTGCTGTCCAAGTACACCAACCAGTCGGCCGGTTCTAGCTTTAATCGGCCGACTCATCTAAAGCGACCAAGGTCACCATCAGCTGATATGTTCAGTCAGTATATGAAAACGAGTGGATCAAGGGTGCCGTTTCCAGAAGAGCATACGCAATCTGTTTGGGATCGACTTGACTATTCATATAGAGGCCGACTGAACATCGGTAACTATCGGTCGGCTGGTCAAAACATGCGACCGGATGGAAATTATCCGAGTGTAAGAATGCACCCAGGTGGAAGCTATCCGAGTGAAAAAATGTGGCCGAGTAGATTCCATCCGATTGAATTCCATCCGAGTGATATCCATCCGAGTGGATTCCATCAGAGTAAAAAGGTGCGCCTGAGTGGAACTTTCATGCATCTGGAAAGTCGAAAAGAATGGCGTGTTAAATCACCAAGTGTTGCAGCAGTTGAGTCGGGAAAAGGCAAGGAGAAAATGGATGTCGGCTCACTTATCTTGGGCACTGAAACATTCGCCATACAGCAGCCGATTGTGCATAGCAATCCGACTGAGCCGATACTTGCTATCGCGCCAAAGCACTCGGCTAATGACCATGAGGCAAGCACCAGCCAGGTAAAGACGAGAGATCCTAAATACACTTAGCCGAAGTGGTGTCCTCCAGGGCTAACAAAGACACAAAAGAGGAAACTACAGAGGTTAAGGAGTCGAGAGATGGCAGAACAGGAGGCCGAGAAACAAAGGGATAAGTTGTTCAATGACACTCGACCCATGGTTCCACCAAAACAAGTGTGGAGGCCTAAACAAATACAAGATACAGCAGCTTCTACATGTATCACAGCAATACCTACATCACCAAAGGAGGATGATGCAACATATATGACATCGTCTGCGACACTTCTTACTTATCCTTCACTCGGACAAATTTCAGAATCGGTGGATGCACTCGAGGAGGAGGCTGATATGTTGGACTATGAGTCTACGCCGGTTCATGAAGGTATGGATATCAATATGGTGTACTACTTACCTGCTGAGTTTCATGCTGTAGATGAAGAAGGGGAGGTGGCTCAGCTGGATTTTGGCCCTAAAACGCAATATTCGAGAAGCCAAAAGAACCAGTAACGCATCTTAAACCATTATATCTCAGAGGTCATATCAATGGGTCGCCGCTCACTCGGATGCTTGTTGATGGTGGTGCTGTGGTAAATCTTATGCCCTATTCGGTCTTCAAGAGATTGGGTTTGCCTGATGAAGAATTGATCAAGACCAATATGGTGCTCAATGGATTTGAAGGCAAAGAGAAAACTGAAACCAAAGGTGTGATGTATGTGGAGCTTATAGTCAGAAGCAAAACTTTGGCTACTGCATTCTTTGTCGCTGAGGTGCAAGGTAACTACAACATCATACTAGGCCGCGATTGGGTTCATGCAAACCAGTGCGTGCCATCCACTATGCACCAGTTTTTGATTCAGTGGGTTGATGATGAAGTGGAAGTTATTCACGCGGATAACTCGGCCTGTGTTGCTTTGGCCTATGCATCGGTGGATTGGCAACCTCCCAATGCTGCTTGCTTGACGGGACGTGACTTGTCAGAATTTGATTTTCTCAGCGCAACCAAGAATGGTTTTGTGCCCGTCTCTTTAAAGCTGAGTGAATGCAATCGGCTCCAAGGTATGATATGTTTAAATGGATCCTAATTCCGAGTGGTTACAGAAACGTCTTGTAAAGTATCGGTCCAATGAGAACGATATGTATGAGTCTATAGAGGAGTTGGATGACATGGATAAATTTGGACAAGGTTTTACACCAGCCGATCCGTTAGAAGAGGTAGATATTGGAGATGGTTCAGTCACTCGACCAACATTTATAAACAAAAATTTGAAAGTCGATTGTAAGGCTAAGTTAATCGAGCTATTGAAAGAATATGTTTGTTGCTTTGCATGGGAATATCATGAGATGCCAGGGTTAAGCCGAGAGCTAGTGGAACATCGGTTGCCTATAAAGGCTGGTTTTAGACCTTATAAACAGTCGGCCAGAAAATTTAATCCGAAAACATATGACCGGATCAAGGAAGAGATCGGTCGACTGCTTGAAGCTAATTTCATTCGACCTTGCAGGTATGCCGAGTGGATTTCTAACATTGTCCCGGTAGAGAAGAAAGGATCTGGCAAGTTGAGGGTGTGCATTGATTTCAGAGATTTGAATAGGGCTACACCCGAAGATGAGTATCATATGCCAATAGCCGATATGCTTATTAATGATGCTTCTGGACATAAGGTTATTAGCTTTCTAGATGGTAATGCCGGATACAATCAAATTTTTATGGCCGAAGAGGACATGTACAAAACGGCTTTCTGATGTCCTGGTTTCCTTGGTTTATTCGAGTGGACAGTGATGACATTCGGATTAAAAAATGCTGGCGCCACGTATCAAAGGGCTATGAATTTGATTTTTCATGATTTACTCGGTGTCATACTTGAAGTTTATATTGATGATATTGTTGTCAAATCGGATGCTTTTGAATCTCACTTGGCCGATTTGCGTTTAGCTTTTGAAAGAATGAAAAAGTATGGATTGAAAATGAATCCTTTGAAGTGTGCTTTCGGCGTGTCAGCTGGCAAGTTTTTGGGTTTCATTATTCATGAAGATGGTATAGAGATTGATCCCAAAAAGATAGAGGCTATACAGAAGGTGGAGGCTCCAACATGTAAGAGAGATATGCAAAAGTTCCTTGGCAAGGTCAATTATTTGAGAAGGTTTATAGCTAATCTATCACGGAAAGTTGATGCATTTACTCCTATCCTTCGGTTAAAGAATGATGCTAATTTCACTTGGGGGGCAAAACAGCAAGAAGCATTTGATATGATCAAGAATTATTTGTGCACTTCTCCGGTGATGAGAGCACCCAAGCATAGGGAACCCTTCAGACTTTACATTGCAACAGAGGAAGGAGTTATTGGTGCTGTTCTAACTCAAGAGACCGAAGGAAAAGAGCATGCCATCACTTATTTGAGCCGCCGCTTATTGGACGCAAAGACAAGGTATACATTTATTGAGAAATTATGTCTATGCTTATATTATGCTTGCACAAAACTGAGACATTATTTAGTGCCGAGTGTTTGTGTAGTAGCTTGTCAAACCGATGTCATTAAATACATGTTGCATAGGCCAATTCTTAGTGGTAGAATTGGCAAGTGGGCTTATGCTTTGATTGAATATGATTTGGCTTATGAATCTCTAAAATCCATGAAAGGCCAAATTGTTGCTAATTTCATTATTGAACATCGGGTTAATAACAAGCATGATGTTGATATGAACGTTGTTTCATTAGTACCATGGAGATTATACTTTGATGGTTCAGTTTGTAGCAATGGCCAAGGTGTTGGTATTGTTTATATATCTCCTCATGGTGCTGTTTTTGAAGCCTCATGCCGCTAAGAATATTTTTGCATAAACAATCAAGCCGAATATGAAGCATTGTTATTCGGCCTAGAGATGTTACTTGCTAAAGGTGCTACACATATTGAGGCTTATGGTGATTCGTTATTAGTGGTGCAGCAAATATCCAAAGTCTTTCAGTGTTTGGACGAATCACTTAATGTTTATCTTGATAGATGTCTACATATAATTTCTACTTTGGATTGCTTTAGCATTGCTCATATATCTAGACATGACAATTGGAAAGCAAATGAATTGGCACAACAAGCATCCGGATATCATGTTGATCATGGCATGTTTCATATCTCTCAAAGATCGATGTCTTGTATTGCCAATATGGGAGAGGCCGAACCTGAACCCACTCATTCGGCCATTAACAAAAAGTCTAGTGCAGGTGACAATCTCGACTGGAGGAATCCCATTGTTGATTACTTGTGCAATCCGAGTGAAAGGGTGGACAGGGTTGTTCGGCGTATGGCTTTCAAGTATACAATGAGAGATGATGGTCTTTATCGCCGAACCGTCGATGATGTTCTTTTAAAGTGTTTGGACGAGGACCAGGCAAGAGTTGCTATGGGAGAAGTACATGAAGGTATTTGTGGCACTCACCAGTCGGCTCCCAAGATGAAATGGTTATTGCGACGTGCTGGGTTTTATTGGCCGACTATGATTAATGATTGCTTCAGATATTATAAGGGGTGTGAAGCTTGTCAAAAGTTTGGTCATATTCAATTGGCTCCTGCTGCTATGTTACATCCTATTATCAAACCGTGGCCTTTCAGAGGTTGGGGTTTAGATTTCATTGGACAAATCCATCCGTCTTCCTCAAAAGGGCATCGGTTCGTATTGGTGGCAACTGATTATTTCACTAAATGGTCTGAAGCAGTACCTCTCAAGAACATGACGCATACGGAGGTAATTCAATTCATAACCGAGCACATTATTCATAGATTCGATATTCCTCAAACGTTAATTACAGATCAAGGTTCATCTTTCATGTCACACCAAGTCAGAGAGTTTGCCGAATCTTATAACATAAAGTTGCTCAATTCCTCTCCATATTATGCCCAAGCTAATGGACAAGCTAAGTCTAGCAATAAAATTTTAATCAAGCTCATGAAGAAGAAGATTGAGGATAATCCAAGGAGATGGCATGACTTGTTGTCTGAGGCATTATGGGCACATAGAAACTCAAGGCATGGTTCTACGAAAGTGACTCCATATGAGCTAGTATATGGTCAGGAGGCTGTTTTACCGGTGGAAGTAAATTTGAATGCTTTGAGAATAGCCAAACAAAATGATCTATCGGCAGTAGACTTCTATAACTTAATGATGGACAACATTGATGAGGTTGTTGATAAACGTTTGACTGCTTTGAATGCCATAAAGAGAGATAAGTTGAGGGTGGCAAGGGCTTACAATAAGAAAGTCAAGTTGAAGAATTTTCAAGTTGGTGATCTCGTTTGGAAAGTGATTCTGCCGATTGGTTCAAGAGATAGAAAATTCGGGAAGTGGTCTCCAAGTTGGGAAGGTCCTTTTAGAATTACAAGAGTTGTTCCCGGAAATTCATATTTGGTGGAATCAATACAAGGGGCATTGTTACCCCGAGCTCTCAATGGCAAATATTTGAAGAAGTACCACCCGAGTGTGTGGCAGGAAGCCTAAGTGGGCAATGGCCAATATATTATTATCGCCCTTAGCACAAACATGGCCGATACATAGTTATCGCCCTGAGAAAAATAAATGGCCGATGGAGTGTTGATATCATCCTTAGAACAAATACTATGCATATTATTTTTCGGCGTGCAAGCTTTGCCGAAAAACAGGGGGGCATGTGTTGACACCTGATTTTGGCAAGATACAGATTGCAATGAAGATGGTCTCGAGTGAATGAGTTTTCAGCATAAAAATATTCATGTCACCGAGTGGAACCACTTTGATGTTTCGGTTATATTCATTCGACTTTATCTTACGGACCGAAACTATACTCCGAGTGGCATAGTTCAATGTTCCGAGTGGTTGTTGGCCAATCACGTCTTCAAGATGACCTCGGATGAAGGAGCACTCTTGAGGAATTGTCTTCGTCTCGTCGAGGCAATCGATTTTGATATATAAATCATCTCAATCCGAGTTCATATGCAAAGGTTAGAGGCAATATACTGCAGACTGAACCTCAACGGAAATATGGCGCGAGGTGCCAGACACTTGTCTGATAGGTTGCGCGAGTAATTCGGCCATCAATACAGCCTTGTATCGAAAAACCTTCAACATGGAAAAGTTTCATCTCGTCGAGCCGATCGATTTTCATATATAATTCATCTCAATCCGAGATCATATGAGGCCTGGAGAGACAAATCAAGATCGGGCTATGTTTTCAGTCGGAAATCCGAGTGAAAAGTTTACTATCCGAGTGAAAGTTTACGGTCGAGTGAAAGTTTGCTGACCGGATGAACTTATTATTATCCAAGTGGAAATATAGTCATCCGAGTGAAAATATGATCATCCGAGTGAAATTGTCGTCCAGGTGAAAATATTCCGAGTAAAAAGATTACCATCGGGACGAAAACTTGCCGATTGAAGAAGATAGTGCCTTCCGAGTGGAAATATAGTCATCCGAGTGAATAAGATAGTGCCTTCCGAGTGGAAATATAGTCATCCGAGTGGAAATATAATCATCTGAGTGAAAGATTGTCTTTCGAGTGAAAATGTCTAATCGGACGATCCGAGTGAAAGATTGTCTTCCGAGTGAAAAAGTCCAATCGGACGATCCGAGTGAAAGTATCTAATATCCGAGTGGATGAGCTCAAGTCCTTGTGAAATTTAACATGTGCTCGAGAGTTTATCAAAATGACCTTGGATGAAGAAGTGTTCAATACAGAAGTTGTGCGTATCATCAAGACGGTAAATTTTAATTTTGGAGTCATCATCATCAGAGATAATATATAGCCTACAAATTCACTACGAGACTCGGATAATCCAGTCTACCGTAAAACCGAGTCCGAGTGGAAGATAAAGATGACCTCGAAAAGTATTCAAGATGGCCTTATTTGAAAAATTGATCAACATGAGAGTTGTTTGTATCGTCGAGGCTTACAAGTTTGGTATTTGGGCCGTCTCGATCGGAGATCATATGCAAGCCCGGCGGCCCGCGCAAGAAGGAAGACAGAGTGGGCCAGATTGAGACTGAATCCGAGTTGGAATAGAATTAGGACTCTAGGACGTGAATTGATGTAATTTTTCTTGTAAGGAAAGCCTAGATGAATCCTTTACTTGTATGGGAAGTCCAGCCACCTCTTATATATGTTGGGGATGATGGCCGATTAAAGAACACACAATCGAACAAATCAATATATTACTTTTTCATCTACGTTTTATCTCTTCACCGTTTTTCTATCTCGTTCTTCACTGTTCTTCGTGTTTGTGAGCTGCGAATCCCGAGGCTCTAGGGGCGAGCTAATCGACCTAGGGCAGCCCATAGCCGCCGCACTCCCTGACGGGGTCCCTCCCGGGGGTGTGGGGTTTTTGGGTCTGCAAAAGCGCTCGTCGACTGTCTTGTGTATCGCGCTGTCGGTCGGGCCTCCTTCGACGTGAGCTGCGGTGCATCACCCCCGGCGTTGAGGGTACACGTGACGTGTTTGTGTGTCAACAGTCACTAGCCGGGGAGCCTAATTTCTCTCTCAAAGCCGCTAGAGTTTGGTTTGCTAAACTAGCCTAATGAGAAGTACTCCGCCCTCGGGATAGGAGGTTGAAGCCGTAGGCGGACCCGCTCGAAGTCTTGAGATAGGATGTATCATGTTAAAGCACGACAAAAGCACTTCTTTTTTCTAAGACCAATTTTCGGATTGGCACCGAACACTTGATCTTGTTTGGACGTCATGTTTTTACTGACGTTTCTTGGTTTTCCAAGCTTTTTGTCACTTTTAAACTATTTGTGCTTTTCCAGCATTAGTCTCGCAGTGCAACGCCGGACACCTTTAGGGATTCGGCAAAAACATTCTCAGATATTGCTATATATGCATCGGTTTAGAATTGTGTCTTCGGTCAATAGTTGGGTTGCCCGGCTCCTGCACTTGCTTCCTACGTTCCATTTTGTTCGGCTAGGCGTGCAAAGGGAGAACCACTGCGATTGTGCTTCCAGCTCACATGGTTAAGCACCTCAGTGGAGAAAGCCGAAAACTGACTTTCACAATAAGCGTAAACTGGTCAGCGATCCGATGACTATGTTAAATGATGGGCCGTTCATAACATTGGCCGAAGTGTTTATGGCTTGACCCCGACTGTCGCCGAACACTACCGGGGGCTATTAACTGGCCTCCCAAACTAAATCCTCAATATTTTGCTCTTACATTAGAGCTGAGGTTTAATGATCATGTTAGCATGACAACCCAAAGAAAGGAACCGATTGCGGGACTATTTTCTTTGGAAGACATTTCTTCTGTTAAACAGTAATATAACTCTCTGCGTACCTTTGTTTGTAAAACTGTATGGCCAGATTGCCTTGTTTGTTGTAAATCTTTGCCCTCATAAAGACTTTATAAAGTAGGACAAACACTCCTCGGCTACTGGCCGAGGAGGTGGAAGCCGATGGTCGGTCAACAAAGTTTTGTACAATGCGGATCCGAGCATTAATGACGTAAAGTACTTGGATACATAGAGTCATTACACATAATTTGTGATTTTACTATGGATATTGATCCTTAATTCGGTCACCCGTGCCCGCATTAAGGCTTGGGGGCTACTGGGCTTCGGGCTTACTACTTACAAATATTAAAGGGGCACATTGATCCCCTGATCTGGTGTTACCACCTGACCAGTGTCTCGGGGGCTACTGCATTGCTTGTCCAATGCAGAAAATTTTATGTGCAATATAGTTTCTGAGGAGATTTTGATCCTCAGGTTGGTCGGCCGCACCCAACCTGAGTCTTGAGGACTGAGCACGCTGCTTTTAGTGTCCCGAAGTATTCTGCCGAGCTAGGACTTGATCCTCAGGCCGATTTTCCAAATCAACCTGAGTCTCAGCAGCTACTGGGATCAGCGGTCTTACGTCATCCTTCATGTGCATCTCGGGTTTTAGACCGATACACACCTTGAGGGCTACTGGCTATATATCTCGGCAGAGAATAAATTGCACCAATAAAAAATATTGACAAAAAATCAGCCCATAGTCGGGGTGGTGCACCACCTCGGAAGCAGTCCGGCATAAAGCTCGGGCGCTAGTGGCTGGCTCCATAGAGGGCATTTCCGGCATTAAGCTCGCCTAAACTCCTTCAACTTTTTTGAATCAAGGTGATATGACACCTCGGATATAGTCCGGCGTTGGAGCTTGGACACAGTCCGGCGTTGGAGCTCGGATACATTCCGGCGTTGGAGCTCGGAAAGCGGTCCGGCGTTGGTGCTCGGCTGCAAAAGATACCTCTAATGCAGTCCAGCATTGGAGCTCAGACGCAAGAGAACGCTGCCGCCCGGGAACAACTTCAAACCCGAGGTGTGGCATAAAAATAACAAGGCATTGGTAAAGGCCGGAAACTTAAAGGGGCTCCTCAGATACCCGACGTGTAAACCCGTCGAATGCATTTCGGCGATCCTCAAGATCGAAGATAAAGAAGATTTGTTGAACCAGTTTTCAAGACTGACGACTGAAGATGAAGAACAATTCGGAAGAATCGAGGAGCGTCCCTAACTTGAAGACCGGTTCAGGGGGCTACTAACGGTGTCCCGGACTAGGGGGTACTCAACACGTCATCTCCCGATCTGATAGATTGGGCCAAGGACCCCCCGTGGTCGTATACTCATGGGCCAGTTCGGACAGCTGCCGCATACAAGGAAGATTCCACAAGACTTGGCGATCAAGACAAGGACTTCTCCCCACCAGCGTATTCGGCTAGGACTCTTGTTATCCTAGGCCTCTGGTGCATTATATAAACCGAGGCCAGTCTAGTCGATAAAGACAATATACAACATACAATCATACCATAGGCTAGCTTCTAGGGTTTAGCCTCTCCGATCTCGTGGTAGATCAACTCTTGTAATATCCATATCATCAAGAATAAATCAAGCAGGACGTAGGGTTTTACCTCCATCTAGAGGGCCCGAACCTGGGTAAAACTTCGTGTTCCCTGCCTCCTGTTACCATCTGCCTTAGACGCACAGTTCAGGACCCCCTACCCGAGATCCACCGGTTTTGACACCGACAACAGGTACACAGAATTTGGAGAGGAACCCACCTTGCAATGCTGAAGACAATACTACGCGCCAGACTCATCGTCATTGAAGCCTGGTTCAGGGGCTACTGGGGGAGTCCTGGATTAGGGGGTCTCCGGACAGCCGGACTATCTCCATTGGCCGGACTGTTAAACTATGAAGATACAAGATTGAAGACTTCGTCTCGTGTCCGGATGGGACTCTACTTGGCGTGGAAGGCAAGCTAGGCAATACGGATATGGATATCTCCTCCTTTGTAACTGACCTTGTGTAACCCTAAACCTCTCCGGTGTCTATATAAACCGAAGGGTTTTAGTCCGTAGGACAACAACCATAACATACAATCATACCATAGGCTAGCTTCTAGGGTTTAGCCTATCTGATCTCGTGGTAGATCTACTCTTGTACTACCCATATCATCAATATTAATCAAGCAGGACGTAGGGTTTTACCTCCATCAAGAGGGCCCGAACCTGGGTAAAACATCGAGTCCCCTGCCTCCTGTTACCATCCGGCCTAGACGCACAGTTCGGGACCCCCTACACGAGATCCGCCGGTTTTGACACCGACATTAGGTCATCCACTTGAGGGAAATTTGCTACTGTCCTACAAACCTCTGCACTTGGAGGCCCAATAAGGTCTACAAGAAGAAGGTTGTGTAGTAGACATCAAGCTCTTTTCTGGCGCCGTTGCCAGGGAGGTTAGCGCTTGAAGGTATATCTTTAGATCTTGCAATCGAGTCTTTTAGTTTCTTGTTTTATCACTAGTTTAGTTTATAAAAGAAAATAAAAAATGGAATTAAGTTTGCCTCATACGCTTCATCTTTTTAATATCTTTTGTGAGTATGATGGAAAGGAAAATTGTGCTCAAGTGCTAGAGGAAGAAGTCTATAAAATGTTTGGCACTAAATCTTTGAATGATGAGCATGATTGCAATGTTGTTAGTATGAACTCCTTGAATATCCATAGTACTAATGATGATTGCACCAGTTATGATGAAAATGTCTCTTATAAACATGTCAATTTTTGTGGAGTGCATTGGGTTTGCAAGTACACACCAAATAGAGAAGATAGATATTGCAAGACGCATAAATACTTACAAACTAAATGGTTGCAAGAAAGGCTAGATGTTTGTGCTGAAAATTTAAATTTTCTTAGCCGTACTTGTGAACTTTGCAATGAACATGATCATTTCAGTACCCAATGCAAATTGTTTCATGATCGTATCGTGTCTAAAAATTGTGATGACTTGATTTGCCTTGCACATCATAATGAACTTAGTTTGCTCTTTGCTTATGAAGAAATGAAACGTATAACTAAGGTTATTCCAGAATTTGCCCTTGATAGAGTTCTTCATTTTGATCTAGAGGAAATTTATATGTATTGTGCGGTGAATTGTATTGAAAATCCTTATATTGCCAATTACATAAAGAAAAGAAAACAAATAGAAGATGAAGAGAATACTAATGAAAGGGAAGAGACTTCCCAACATCCTCCTATTATTTCTTATGATGAATCAGGTAACGAGGAGGAGCCTTCTATTCAACCAATCTCATTAATAAGGAGCTCCAAAAACAGGATTGAACCCACACATGATGTGGTGAAGAAGAAGAAAAGAAAAGGAAAGAGAGGTAAAAAGATATCTCTATCAAATAATGCTGCTCCTATTACCGTTGTGCCTCATGAAAATATAACCATGGAAGATGATGCACTTGATGATGATCTTGTTATGCCCATTGCTTGTTGTGATGATTACGATTGGGAAGATAATGATACTTCCTATGATCTTGAAAATCTTTTTGGCACTTGCTTGGAAGAATATGAGAATTGATATAATATTGGTGCTATCCATACTATTGATGATGAAAGTGATTATGCTTATGATATGAAAAGGCCCAAGCTTGGGGATGCTACGTTTGATGAAGATGATGTTTTTGAGAATATATTTGCTGCAATTAATGTTTGTCCCAATCTTGGGGAAGCTATGATTAATGAAGATGATATTTGTAGTCTCCCAAGTTTTGATATGCAAATTTATTATCATGATAGCATGCCTCCTACTTATGATAATTATGAAAGTGGATTTGGAGAGGTCATGACTTTATTTAGTAATGATTCCACTATCTTGGAAGAGGTTTCAATCGATTATGATGAGAACAAAGTTGCTACTTATGATAATTATTGTGATGATACATATGCTATAAAAAGTAGTGATGATTATATTTATAAAACTTGTCATGATTATGATTACCCTTTTTCTGAACATTACTCTTTTAATGTGGAAAAAATTTATAGTATTCGAGTCTCTTATGATACTCCCACTATTTCGATTGAGAAGAATTTTGCTTATGTAGAGAGTATTAAAAATTCTATGCTTGTAGATCATGAAAAGAATGCTTTATGTGATGGTTATATTGTTGAATTCATTCATGATGATACTGAAAATTATTATGAGGGAGGAATATATGTTTGCAGGAATTGCTATAATATCAAGTTTCCTCTCTATGTGCTTAAATTTTGAAGTTATGCTTGTTTTACCTTCCTATGTAAGTTGATTCTTGTTCTCATAAGTTGTTTGCTCACAAAATACCTATGCATAGGAAGTGGGTTAGACTTAAATGTGCTAGTAATATTCTTCTTGATGCTCTCTTTATGTTTCAATTCTTATCCATTATGTGAGCATCATTGAAATCATCATGCCTAGCTAGGGGCGTTAAACGATAGCGCTTGTTGGGAGGCAACCCAACTTTATTTTTGTTCCTTACTTTTTGCTCCTGTTTAGTAATAAATAATTTATCTAGCCTTTGTTAGGATTGAGTTTTTATGTTTTAATTAGTGTTTGTGCCAAGTAGAACCGTTGGCAAGACTTGGGGAAAGTCTTGTTGATCTTGCTGTAAAAAAACAGAAAATTAGCGCTCACGAGAATTGCTGACATTTTTTATTGGAGAGTGATATTTAGTTAATTATTTTTGAAGATGATTAATAGACAAATTACTAAGGTCCACCAATTTAGTTGAGAATTTTATGAGTTCCAGAAGTATACGTTTGATACAGATTACTACAGACTGTTCTGTTTTTGACAAATTCTTTTTTCTATGTGTTGTTTGCTTATTTTGATGAATCTATGAGTAGTATCGGAGGGTATGAACCATAGAGAAGTTGTAATACAGTAGATATTACACCAATATGAATTTATAATGAGTTCACAAAATTAACTAAGTGGTGATTTATTTTCTTATACTAACGGAGCTTACGAGTTTTCTGTTAAGTTTTGTGTTGTGAAGTTTTCAAGTTTTGGGTAAAGATTCGATGGACTATGGAATAAGGAGTGGCAAGAGCCTAAGATTGGTGATGCCGAAGTCACCCCAAGGTAATATTCAAGGACAACCAAGAGCCTAAGCTTGGGGATGCCCCAGAAGGCATCCCCTCTTTCGTCTTCATTCATCGGTAACTTTACTTGGAGCTATATTTTTATTCGCCACATGCTATGTGTTTTGCTTGGAGCGTCATTTTATTTTACCTTGTTTTGTTTGCTGTTTGAATAAAACACCAAGATCTGAAATTCTTAAAATGTTAGAGAGTCTTCACATAGTTGCATAATTATTTGACTACTCATTGATCTTCACTTATATCTTTCGGAGTAGTTTGTTGTTGCTCTAGTGCTTCACTTATATCTTTTTAGAGCATGATGGTGGTTTTATTTTATAGAAATAGATGAACTCTCATGTGTCACTTATATTATTTTGAGAGTACTAAACAGCATGGTAATTTTATTTGGTTATGAATTTAGTCCTAATATGATGGGCATCCAAGAGGGATATAATAAAAACTTTCATATAAAGTGCATTGAATACTATGAGAAGTTTGATTCTTTATGATTGTTTTGAGATATGAAGATGGTGATATTAGAGTCATGCTAGTTGAGTAGTTGTCAATTTGAGAAATACTTGTGCTAAAGTTTGTGATTCCCGTAGCATGCACGTATGGTGAACCGTTATGTGATGAAGTCGGAGCATGATTTATTTATTGATTGTCTTCCTTATGAGTGGCGGTCGGGGACGAGCGATGGTCTTTTCCTACCAATCTATCCCCCTAGGAGCATGCTCGTAGTACTTTGTTTCGATAACTAATAGTTTTTTGCAATAAGTATGTGAGTTCTTTATGACTAATGTTGAGTCCATGGATTATACGCACTCTCACCCTTCCACCATTGCTAGCCTCTCTAGTACCGCGCAACTATCGCTGGTACCATAAACCCACCATATACCTTCCTCAAAACAGCCACCATACCTACCTATCATGGCATTTCCATAGCCATTCCGAGATATATTGCCATGCAACTTTCCACCATTTCATTTTCTATGACACGCTCCATCTTTGTCATATTGCTTTGCATGATCATGTAGTTGACATTGTATTTGTGGCAAAGCCACCATTCATAATTCTTTCATACATGTCACTCATGAGTCATTGCATATCCCGGTACACCGCCGGAGGCATTCACATAGAGTCATATTTTGTTCTAAGTATTGAGTTGTAATTGTTGAGTTGTGAGTAAATAAAAGTGTGATGATCATCATTATTAGAGCATTGTCCCAGTGAGGAAAGGATGATGGAGACTATGACTCCCCCACAAGTCGGGATGAGACTCCGGACGAAAAAAAAGAGGCCAAAGAAGCCCAAATAAAAAAAGAGAAAAGAGGCCATAAAAAATGGTGAAGGCCCAAATAAAAAAGTAAAAAAATGAGAGAAAAAGAGAGAAGGGACAATGCTACTATCCTTTTACCACACTTGTGCTTCAAAGTAGCACCATGATACGTCTCCAACGTATCTATAAATTTCGATTGTTCCATGCTATTATATTATCAAACTTGGATGTTTTATATGCATTTATATGCTATTTTATATGATTTTTGGGACTAACCTATTAACCCAGAGCCCTGTTTTTCCCTTGTTTCGGTGTTTCAGAAAAGGAATATCAAACGGAGTCCAAACGGAATGAAACCTTCGGAAAAGTTAATTTTGGAAAGAAAGCAATACAGGAGACTTGGAGTGCACGTCAGGGGGTCAACGAGGAAGCCACGAGGCAGGGGGCGCCCCCCGGGAGCGCCCTCCACCCTTGTGGCTCCACTGATGTATTTCTTCCACCTATATATATCCATATACATTAAAACTATCGGGCAACACAATAGATTGGGAGTTCCGCCGCCAGAAGCCTCCGTAGCCACCGAAAACCAATCTAGACCCGTTCTGGCACCCTGCCGGAGGGGGAATCCTTCTTCGGTGGCCATCTTCATCATCCCGGTGCTCTCCATAACGAGGAGGGAGTAGTTCTACCTCGGGGCTAAGGGTTTGTACCAGTAGCTATGTGTTTGATCTCTCTCTCTCTCTCTTGTTCCTCAGGCGGCACGATCTTGATGTATCACGAGCTTTGCTATTATATTTGGATCCTATGATGTTTCTCCCCCTCTACTCTCTTGTAATGGATTGAGTTTTCCCTTTGAAGTTATCTTATCGAATTGAGTCTTTGAGGATTTGAGAACACTTGATGTATGTCTTGCGTGGGATACCTGTGGTGACAATGGGGTATTCTAATGATCCACTTGATGTATGTTTTGGTGATCAACTTGCGGGTTCCGCCCATGAGCCTATGCATAGGGGTTGGCACACGTTTTCGTCTTGACTCTCCGGTAGAAACTTTGGGGCACTCTTTGAGGTTCTATGTGTTGGTTGAATAGATGAATTTGAGATTGTGTGATGCATATCGTATAATCATACCCACGGATACTTGAGGTGACATTGGAGTATCTAGGTGACATTAGGGTTTTGGTTGATTTGTGTCTTAAGGTGTTATTCTAGTATGAACTCTAGGGTTGTTTGTGACACTTATATGAGTAGCCCAACGGATTGATTGGAAAGAATAACATTGAGGTGGTTTCGTACCCTACCATAATCTCTTTGTTTGTTCTCCGCTATTAGTGACTTTGGAGTGACTCTTTGTTGCTTGTTGAGGGATAGTTATATGATCCAATTATGTTATTATTGTTGAGAGAACTTGCACTAGTGAAAGTATGAACCCTAGGCCTTGTTTCAACACATTGCAATGCCGTTTGTGCTCACTTTTATCATTAGTTACCTTGCTGTTTTTATATTTTCAGATTACTAAAACCTTTATCTATCATCCATATACCACTTGTATCACCATCTCTTCGCCAAACTAGTGCACCTATACAATTTACCATTGTATTGGGATTGTTGGGGACACAAGAGACTCTTTGTTATTTGGTTGCAGGGTTGCTTGAGAGAGACCATCTTCATCCTACGCCTCGTACGGATTGATAAACCTTAGGTCATACTTGAGGGAAATTTGCTACTGTCCTTCAAACCTCTGCACTTGGAGGCCCAACAACGTCTACAAGAAGAAGGTTGTGTGGTAGACATCAAGCTCTTTTCTGGCGCCGTTGCCGGGGAAGTGAGTGCTTGAAGGTATATCTTTAGATCTTGTAATCGAGTCTTTTAGTTTCTTGTTTTATCACTAGTTTAGTTTATAAAAGAAAACTACAAAAAATGGAATTAAGTTTGCCTCATACGCTTCATCTTTTTAATATCTTTCGTGAGTATGATGGAAAGGAAAATTGTGCCAAAGTGTTATAAGAAGAATGCATTAAAATTTTTGGCTCTAAATCTTTGAATGATGAGCATGATTGTAATGTTTTTAGTATGAACTCCTTGAATATCCATAGTACTAATGATGATTGTACTAGTTATGATGAAAATGTCTCCTATAAACATGTCAATTTTTGTGGAGTGCATTGGGTTTGCATGTACATACCAAATAGGGAAGATAGATATTGCAAGAGGCATAAGCATTTAGAAACTAAATGGTTGCAATAAAGGCTATATGTTTGTGCTGAAAAATTAAATTTTCTTGGGCGTACTTGTGAACTTTGCAATGAACGTGGTCATTTAACCATCCGATGCAAATTGTTTCATGATCTAATCGTTTCCAAAAATTGTGATGACTTGATTTCTCTTGCACATCATAATCAACTTAGTTTGCTTATGGGTTACGAAGAAATGAAACGTATAACTAACTATCTTCCAGTATTTTCCCGTGATAAACTTCTTGGCTTTGATCTAGAGGAAATTTATATGTATTGTGCGGTGAATTGTATTGAGAATCCTTATATTGGCAACTACATAAAGAAAAGAAAACAAATAGAAGATTAAGAGAATACTAATGAAAGGGAAGAGACTTCCCAATACCTTCCTATTATCTCTTATGATGAATCAGGTAACAAGGAGGAGCCTCCTATTCAACCAATCTCGTTAATAAGCAGCTCCAAAAAGAGGATTGAACCCACACATGATGTGGTGAAGAAGAAGAAAAGAAAAAGGAAGAGAGGTAAAAATATATCTCTCCCAAATAATGCTTCTCCTATTACTGTTGTGCCTCATGAAAATATAATTGTGGAAGATAATGATACTTCTTATGATCTTGAAAATCTTTCTGGCACTTGCTTGGAAGAATATAATAATTGCTATACTATTGGTGCTATCCATACTATTAATGATGAGAGTGATTATGCTTATGATATGAAAAGGCCCAAGCTTGGGGATGCTATGTTTGATGAACATGATGTTTTTGAGAATATATTTGCTGCAATTAATGTTTGTCCAAGCTTGAGGAAGCTATGTTTAATGAAGATGATATTTTTAGTCTCCCAAGTTTTGATATGCCAATTTTTAATGATGATAGCATGCCTCCTACTTATGATGATTATATTGATGAAAGTGGGTTTGGAAGAGTGTCAACTTTAGGAACTAATGATCCCACTATTTTGGAAGACGTTTAATCTTATTATGATAATTATGAAAGTGGATTTGGATAGGTCATGCCTTTATTTAGTGATGATTCCACTATCTTGGAAGAGGTTTCAATCGATTATGATGAGAACAAAGTTGCTACTTATGATAATTATTGTGACGATACATATGCTATAAAAAGTAGTGATGATTATATTTATAAAACTTGTCATGATTATGATTACCCTTTTTCTGAACATTACTCTTTTAATGTGGAAACAATTTATAGTATTTGAGTTTCTTATGATACTTCCACTATTACGAATGAGAAGAATCTTACTTATGTGGAGAGTAGTAAATTTTCTATGCTTGTAGATCATGAAAAGAATGCCTTAGGTGCTGGTTATATTGTTTAATTCATTCATGATGCTACTGAAAATTATTATTAGGGAGGAACTTATGCTTGTAGGAATTGCAATAATATCAAGTTTCCTCTCTATGTGCTTAAAGTTTTCAAGTTATGCTTGTTTTACCTTCCTATGCAAGTTGATTCTTGTTCCCACAAGTTGTTTGCTCACAAAATCACTATGCATAGGAAGTGGGTTAGACTTAAATGTGCTAGTCATATTCTTCATGATGCTCTCTTTATGTTACAATTCTTATCTTTTATGTGAGCATCGTTGAAATCATCATGCCTAGCTAGGGGCGTTAAACGATAGCGCTTGTTGGGAGGCAACCCAATTTCATTTTTGTTCTTTACTTTTTGTTACTGTTTAGTAATAAATAATTCATCTATCCTCTGTTTAGATGTGGTTTTATGTTTTAATTAGTGTTTGTGCCAAGTAGAACCGTTGGGAAGACTTGGGGAAAGTCTTTTTGATCTTGTTGTAAAAAACAGAAACTTTAGCGCTCACGAGAATTGCTGCAATTTTTATTTGGAAAGTGCTATTTAGTTAATTCTTTTTGCAGATGATTAATAGATAAATTCCTCACGTCCATAAATTCATTTGAGATCTTTATGAGTTCCAGAAGTATACGTTTGATCCAGATTACTACAGACTGTTCTGTTTTTGACAGATTCTGTTTTCGATGTGTTGTTTGCTTATTTTGATGAATCTATGAGTAGTATCGGAGGGTATGAACCATAGATAAGTTGGAGTACAGTATTACACCAATATGAATTTAGAATGAGTTCACAACAGTACCTAAGTGGTGAGCTTACGAGTTTTTTGTTAAGTTTTGTGTTGTGAAGTTTTCAAGTTTTGGGTAAAGATTCGATGGACTACGGAATAAGGAGTAGCAAGAGCCTAAGCTTGGGGATGCCCAAGGCACCCCAAGGTAATATTCAAGGACAACCAAGATCCTAAGCTTGGGGATGTCCCGGAAGGCATCCCCTCTTTCGTCTTCGTTCATCGGTAACTTTACTTGGAGCTATATTTTTATTCGCCACATGATATGTGTTTTGCTTGGGGCGTCATTTTATTTTATTTAGTTTTGCTTGATGTTTGAATAAAATACCACACATGAAATTATTAAATGTTACAGAGTCTTCATATTGTTGCATAATTATTTGACTACTCATTGATCTTCACTTATATCTTTCGGAGTAGTTTGTTGTTGCTCTACAGCTTCACTTATATATTTTTAGAGCACGGCGGTGGTTTTATTTTGAAGAAATAGATGAACTCTTATGCTTCACTTATATTATTTTGAGAGTCTCTAAACAGCATGGTAATTTTCTTTGGTTATGAATTTAGTCCTAATATGATGGGCATCCAAGAGGGATATTATAAAAACTTTCATATGAAGTGCATTGAATACTAAGAGAAGTTTGATACTTGATAATTGTTTTGAGATATGGAGATGGTGATATTAGAGTCATGCTAGTTGAGTAGTTGTGAATTTGAGAAATACTTGTGTTGAAGTTTGTAATTCCCGTATCATGCACGTATGGTGAACCATTATGTCACGAAGTCGGAGCATGATTTGTTTATTGATTGTCCTCCTTATGAGTGGCGGTCGGGGACGAGTGATGGTCTTTTCCTACCAATCTATCCCCCTAGGAGCATGCTCGTAGTACTTTGTTTCGATAACTAATAGATTTTTGCAATAAGTATGTGAGTTCTTTATGACTAATGTTGAGTCCATGGATTATACGCACTCTCACCCTTCCACCATTGCTAGCCTCTCTAGTACCACGCAACATTTTCCGGTATCATAAACCCACCATTTACCTTCCTCAAAACAGCCACCATACCTACCTATCATGGAATTTCCATAGCCATTCCGAGATATATTGCCATGCAACTTTCCACCGTTCCGTTTGCTATGACACGCTCCATCATTGTCATATTGCTTTGCATGATCATGTAGTTGACATTGTATTTGTGGCAAAGCCACAGTTCATAATTCTTTCATACATGTCACTCATGAGTCATTGCATATCCCGGTACACCGCCAGAGGAATTCACGTAGAGTCATATTTTGTTCTAAGTATTGAGTTGTAATTGTTGAGTTGTAAGTAAATAAAAGTGTGATGATCATCATTATTAGGGCATTGTCCCAGTGAGGAAAGGATGATGGAGACTATGATTCCCCCACAAGTCGGATGAGACTCCGGATGAAAAAAAAAGAGGCCAAAGAAGCCCAAATAAAAAAAGAGGCCATGTAAAAAAGAAGGCCCAAATAAAAAAATAAAAAAAATGAGAGAAAAAGAGAGAAGGGGCAATGCTACTATCATTTTACCACACTTGTGCTTCAAAGTAGCACCATGATCTTCATGATAGAGAGTCTCCTGTGATGTCACTTTCATATACTAGTGGGAATCATTCATTATAGCACTTGGCTTGTATATTCCAATGATGGGCTTCCTCAAAATTCCCTAGGTCTTCGTGCTCAAGCGAGTTGGATGCACACCCACTAGTTTCTTTTGTTGAGCTTTCATACATTTATAGCTCTAGTGCATCCGTTGCATGGCAATCCCTACTCACTCACATTGATATCTATTGATGGGAATCTCCATAGCCCGTTGATACGCCTAGTTGATGTGAGACTATCTTCTCATTTTTGTCTTCTCCACAACCACCATTCTATTCCACATATAGTGCTATATCCATGGCTCACGCTCATATATTGCGTGAAGATTGAAAAAGTTTGAGAACATCAAAAGTATGAAACAATTGCTTGGCTTGTCATCGAGGTTGTGCATGATTTAAATATTTTGTGTGGTGAAGATGGAGCATAGACAGACTATATGATTTTGTAGGGATAGCTTTCTTTGGCGAGGTTATTTTCAAAAGACATGATTGCTTAGTTAGTATGCTTGAAGTATTATTATTTTTATGTCAATATTAAACTTTTGCCTTGAATATTATGGATCTGAATATTCTTGTCACAATAAAGAGAATTACATGGATAAATATGTTAGGTAGCATTTCACATCAAAAATTCTATTTTTATCATTTACCTACTCGAGGACGAGCAGGAATTAAGCTTGGGGATGCTGATACGTCTCCAATGTATCTATAAATTTTTCTTGTTCCATGCTATTATATTATAAACCTTGGATGTTTTATATGCATTTATATGCTATTTTATATGATTTTTGGGACTAACCTATTAACCCAGAGCCTAGTGCCAATTTTTGTTTTTCCCTTGTTTCAGTGTTTCACGGAAAAGGAATATTAAATGGAGTCCAAACGGAATGAAACCTTCGGAAAAGTTATTTTTGGAAAGAAAGCAATACAGGAGACTTGGAGTGCACGTCAGGGGATCAACAAGGAAGCCACGAGGCAGGGGGGCGCGCCCACCCCCCGGGCGCGCCCTCCACCCTCGTGGGCCCCTCGTGGCTCCCCTGATGTATTTCTTCCGCCTATATATATATATATTCATATACCTTAAAACTATCGGGGAACACAATAGATCGGGAGTTCCGCCGCTAGAAGCCTCCGTAGCCACCGAAAACAAATCTAGACCCGTTCCGGCACCCTGCCGGACGGGGAATCCTTCTCCGGTGGCCATCTTCATCATCTCGGCGCTCTCCATGACAAGGAGGGAGTAGTTCTTCCTCGGGGCTGAGGGTATGTACCAGTAGCTATGTGTTTGATCTCTCTCTCTCTCTCCCGTGTTCTTGAGGTGGCACGATCTTGATGTATCACGAGCTTTGCTATTATATTTGGATCCTATGATGTTTCTCCCCCTCTACTCTCTTGTAATGGATTGAGTTTTCCCTTTGAAGTTATCTTATCAGATTGAGTCTTTAAGGATTTGAGAACACTTGATGTATGTCTTGCGTGGGATACCCGTGGTGACAATGGGGTGTTCTATTGATCCACTTGATGTATGTTTTGGTGATCAACTTGCGGGTTCTGCCCATGAACCTATGCATAGGGGTTGGCACACATTTTCGTCTTGACTCTCCGGTAGAAACTTTGGGGCACTCTTTGAGGTTCTATGTGTTGGTTGAATAGATGAATTTGAGATTGTGTGATGCATATCGTATAATCATACGCACAGATACTTGAGGTGACATTGGAGTATCTAGGTGACATTAGGGTTTTGATTGATTTGTGTCTTAAGGTGTTATTCTAGTACGAACTCTAGGGATGTTTGTGACACTTATAGGAATAGCCCAACGGGTTGATTGGAAAGAATCACTTTGAGGTGGTTTCGTACCCTACTATAATCTGTTTGTTTCTTCTCCTCTATTAGTGACTTTGGAGTGACTCTTTGTTGCTTGTTGAGGGATAGTTATATGATCCAATTATGTTATTATTATTGAGAGAACTTGCACTAGTGAATGTATGAACCCTAGGCCTCGTTTCAACACATTGCAATACCGTTTGTGCTCACTTTTATCATTAGTTACCTTGCTGTTTATATTTTCAGATTACAAAAACCTTTATCTACCATCCATATACCACTTGTATCACCATCTCTTCGCTGAACTAGTGCACCTATACAATTTACCATTGTATTGGGTGTGTTGGGGAAACAAGAGACTCTTTGTTATTTGGTTGTAGGGTTGCTTGAGAGAGACCATCTTCATCCTACGCCACCTACGAATTGATAAACCTTAGGTCATCCACTTGAGGGAAATTTGCTACTATCCTACAAACCTCTGCACTTGGAGGCCCAACATCGTCTACAAGAAGAAGGTTGTGTAGTAGACATCACACCATGATCTTCATGATAGAGAGTCTCCTATGTTGTCACATTCATATACTAGTGGGAATTTTTCATTATAGAACTTGGCTTGTATATTCCAGTGATGCGCTTCCTCAAAATGCCCTAGGTCTTCGTGAGCAAGCAAGTTGGATGCACACCTAGTTAGTTCTTTTTGTTGAGCTTTCATATACGTATAGCTCTAGTGCATCTGTTGCATGGCAATCCCTACTCACTCACATTGATATCTATTGATGGGCATCTCCATAGCCCGTTGATACGCCTAGTTGATGTGAGACTATCTTCTCCTTTTTGTCTTCTCCGCCACCACCATTCTATTCCACATATAGTGTTATGTCCATGGCTCACGCTCATGTATTGCGTGAAGATTGAAAAGTTTGAGAACATCAAAAGTATGAAACAATTGCTTGGCTTGTCATCGGGGTTGTGCATGATTTAAATATTTTGTGTGGTGAAGATGGACCATAGCCAGACTATATGATTTTGTAGGGATAGCTTTCTTTGGCCATGTTATTTTGAGAAGACATAATTGCTTAGTTAGTATGCTTGAAGTATTATTATTTTTATGTCAATATTAAATTTTTGTCTTGAATCTTATGGATCTGAATATTCTTGTCACAATAAAGAGAATTACATGGATAAATATGTTAGGTAGCATTCCACATCAAAAATTCTGTTTTTATCGTTTACCTACTCGAGGACGAGCAGGAATTAAGCTTGGGGATGCTGAAACGTCTCCAATGTATCTATAATTTTTTATTGTTCCATGCTATTATATTATCAACCTAGGATGTTTTATATGCATTTATATTCTATTTTATATGATTTTGGGGACTAACCTATTAATCCAGAGCCCAGTGCCAGTTTCTATTTTTTTTCCTTGTTTTAGAGTATCGCAAAAAAGGAAAATCAAACGGAGCCCAATTGACCTGAAACTTTACGGAACTTATTTTTGGACCAGAAGAAGCCCACGGAGTATCGGAGTTGGACCAGGAGAGTCCCAGGCTGCCCACGAGGGTGGGGGGCGCCCACCCCCTGGGCGCGCCCCCCTGCCTCGTGGACAGCCCGGAGGTCCACCGACGTACTTCTTCCTCCCATGTATACCCATATACCCTAAAAACTTCGGAGAGCACAATAGATCGGGAGTTCCGCCGCCAAAAGCCTCCATAGCCACCGAAAGCCAATCTAGACCCATTCCGGCACCCTGCCGGAGGGGCAATCCCTCTCCAGTGACCATCTTCATCATCCCGGTGCTCTCCATGATGAGGAGGGAGTAGTTCTCCCTCAGGGCTGAGGGTATGTACCAGTATCTATGTGTTTGATCTCTCTCTCTCTCGTGTTCTTGAGGTGGCACGATCTTGATGTATCGCGAGCTTTGCTGTTATAGTTTCTCCCCCCTCTACTCTCTTGTAACGGATTGAGTTTTCCCTTTGAAGTTATCTTATCGGATTGAGTCTTTAAGGATTTGAGAACACTTGATGTATGTCTTGCGTGGGATACCCATGCTGACAATGGGGTATTCTAATGATCCACTTGATGTATGTTTTGGTGATCAACTTGCGGGTTCCGCCCATGAACCTATGCATAGGGGTTGGCACACGTTTTCGTCTTGCCTCTTCGGTAGAATCTTTGGGGCACTCTTTGAAGTACTTTGTGTTGGTTGAATAGATGAATCTGAGATTGTGTAATGCATATCATATAATCATACCCACGGATACTTGAGGTGACATTGGAGTATCTAGGTGACATTAGGGTTTTGGTTGATTTGTGTCTTAAGGTGTTATTCTAGTACAAACTCTAGGGCTGTTTGTGACACTTATAGGAATAGCCTAACAGATTGATTGGAAAGAAATAACTTTGAGGTGGTTTCGTACCCTACCATAATCTCTTCGTTTGTTCTCCGCTATTAGTGACTTTGGAGTGACTCTTTGTTGCATGTTGAGGGATAGTTATGTGATCCAATTATGTTATTATTATTGAGAGAACTTGCACTAGTGAAAGTATGAACCCTAGGCCTTGTTTCAACGCATTTCAATACCGTGTGTCCTCACTTTTATCATTAGTTACCTTGCTGTTTTTATATTTTCAGATTACAAAAACCTTTATCTACCATCCATATACCACTTGTATCACCATCTATTCGCCGAACTAGTGCACCTATACAATTTACCATTGTATTGGGTGTGTTGGGGACTGATGTCTACTACACAACCTTCTTCTTGTAGACGTTGTTGGGCCTCCAAGTGCAGAGGTTTGTAGGACAGTAGCAAATTTCCCTCAAGTGGATGACCTAAGGTTTATCAATCCGTAGGAGGCGTAGGATGAAGATGGTCTCTCTCAAGCAACCCTGCAACCAAATAACAAAGAGTCTCTTGTGTCCCCAACACACCCAATACAATGGTAAATTGTATAGGTGCACTAGTTCGGCGAAGAGACGGTGATACAAGTGGTATATGGATAGTAGATAATGGTTTTTGTAATCTGAAAATATAAAAACAGCAATGTAACTAATGATAAAAGTGAGCGTAAACGGTATTGCAATGCTAGGAAATAAGGCCTAGGGTTCATACTTTCACTAGTGCAAGTTCTCTCAACAATAATAACATAATTGGATCACATAACTATCCCTCAACATGCAACAAAGAGTCACTCCAAAGTCACTAATAGCAGAGAATGAACGAAGAGATTATTGTAGGGTACGAAACCACCTCAAAGTTATTCTTTCCAATCAATCAGTTGGGCTATTCCTATAAGTGTCACAAACAGCCCTAGAGTTCGTACTAGAATAACACCTTAAGACACAAATATACCAAAACCCTAATGTTACCTAGATAATCAAATGTCACCTCATGTATCCGTGCGTATGATTATACAATATGCATCACACAATCTCAGATTCATCTATTCAACCAACACATAGAACCTCAAAGAGTGCCCCAAAGTTTCTACTGGAGAATCACGACGAAAATGTGTGCCAACCCCTATGCATAGGTTCATGGGCGGAACCCGCAAGTTGATCACCAAAACATACATCAAGGGAATCACGTGATATCCCATTGTCACCACAGATATCCACGGCAAGACATACATCAAGTGTTCTCAAATCTTTAAAGACTCAATCCGATAAGATTACTTCAAAGGGGCAACTCGATTCATTACAAGAGAGAAGAGGGGGAGGAGAAATATAAGATCCAACTATAATAGCAAAGCTCGCGATACATCAAGATCGTGCCAAATCAAGAACACGGGAGAGAGAGAGAGAGAGAGAGAGAGATCAAACACATAGCTACTGCTACATACCCTCAGCCCCGAGGGAGAACTACTCCCTCCTCGTCATGGAGAGCACCAGGATGATAAAGATGGCCACCGGAGAGGGATTCCTCCTCCGGCAGGGTGCCGGAACGGGTCTAGATTGGCTTTCGGTGGCTACAGAGGCTTCTGGCGGCGGAACTCCCGATCTAATCTCTGTTCTGGAAGTTTTACGATACGTAGGTATATATGGGTGAAAGGAGTACGTCGGTGGACTAAAGGGGGGGCACGAGGCAGGGGGCGCGCCCCAGGGGGGTGGGCGCGCCCCCTACCCTTGTGAGGACCTCCTTCATCTTCTGACGTAGGGTCCAAGTCTATCCGGTAGGTTTCCTTCCAAAAATAACTTCTCCAGTTGATTTCGTTCTGTTTCGACTCCGTTTGATATTCCTTTTCTTCGAAACACTGAAATAGGCATAAAACAGCAAATCTGGGTTGGGCCTCCGGTTAATAGGTTAGTCCCAAAAGTAATATAAAAGTGGATAATAAAGCCCAATATTGCCCAAAATAGTAGATAATATAGCATGGAGCAATCAAAAATTATAGATACGGTTGACACATATTAGGGACACAAGAGACTCTTTGTTATTTGGTTGCAGGGTTGTTTGAGAGAGACCATCTTCGTCCTACGCCTCCTACGGATTGATAAACCTTAGGTCATCCACTTGAGGGAAATTTGCTATTGTCCTACAAACCTCTGCACTTGGAGGCCCAACAACGTCTACAAGAAGAAGGTTGTGTAGTAGACATCAGTTATCCTGCCTTTTTAAGTAAGCCACTCCGCCCAGGTATTCCTGGAATGACCCACCGAATGTTTGACAAGTCAATCTTATGCAGACCCTGAACTTGTCAAAGTTAAAACGGCAATTGGTTATGTGAGGTCCATCTTATAAGGTTTGTAAAATGGTTTAACTCAGTGGCCTGGCAGCCCATGAAAAGCCTCGTTTTTCGTTTGTTTTTTATTCGACAGATTTTCTTTTTTGAGGTTTATGAGGCTTATAAGGTTTTATGATTACAATTCACCGGTGTTTATTAACCCGGCCTGGCTTTTGACTATAAGTCATTAGTATATGATAAGTTAATATCCGGTGTTTATTAACCTGGCCTGGCTTTGGACTATAAGTCGCCAGGGTATGATGAGAAATTATCTGGTGTTTATTAACCTGGCCTGGTTGTAGATTATAAATCGCTAGTGTATGATGATCTTATATACTTGGAAGCGTTGTGCTCTAAGTTTTTGGGATAGTACCCCTCACTGCATACGGCGTTGTAAGCCGGCGGTATATGTCAATTGAACAGGGCATTATGCGCTCAATCTTTTGGGTTGTAACCCTTACTGGCATGATAAGCCAGCAATATTCATAAGTATCACAAGTATGATATTCATTTTTGTTATCTGAGGTTTGATAACACGCCCTGGTTTTTAACTTCAAGGTTGCCAGTATGTTTAGGCTTGAATGGACTTAATGCTAGTATTTTTCATAATTGCATAAGGCGATATTATATTTGGGCTGTTACCCGCCCTGGCTTTTGACGTTAAGTCGCCAGGGCATATGTTGTTTAAAACTCTGTGCAGGATTTGCAGAGCTATCACTTACATAAATGATTAAGCTCAATCCCATCATCAAAAGGGTTATCAATTATTGATTTTCACAAAGTCTATAAGCCGCCGGGTTACAAACATCCTGGATTACAATGGATGTGCATTAAGTTGCTATCGGCCAAGAGCCAGTGAGTATTTAAACTCCGGCTTTACTTGTCAACTGATAAGGTATTCAAATCTTTAATAGCCAAACTTGGCTAGATTGCCATGATGATATTGAATGATTGAGGTTTTCATACCGGATTATATTATTCAAATCTTGAATAACCAACATGGCTGGATTTTTATTATGGTTATCAATAACCAGTATTATGGTGGAGGTTTTCAAAGTCACTTCAACGCAACAGCTATTATTTATCAATGGATATGTTTTATTCTACAATGGAGGGAATAGTCCGGAGTCGCTGCAGGCTTACGACCCGGCACTTGGGGGCTACATTATTCAAATTGAGATTACATCAAATATACAAGTCCCATGTCACTGCCAGCATGCACCATGGCACTTGGGGGCTAATGCAAGGTCATTTTTTGATCACCTATTGAAGACCCGACTCATCACATTGTAATGAGCCGGCCCTTGCGGGCTACCAAGGAAGGAAATATGCCCTAGAGGAAATAGTAAAGTTATTATTTATTTCCTTATATCATGATAAATGTTTATTATTCATGCTAGAATTGTATTAACCGGAAACATGATACATGTGTGAATACATAGACAAACAGAGTGTCACTAGTATGCCTCTACTTGACTAGCTCATTGATCAAAGATGGTTATGTTTCCTAGCCATAGACAAAGAGTTGTCATTTGATTAAGGGATCACATCATTAGGAGAATGATGTGATTGACTTGACCCATTCCGTTAGCTTAGCACTTGATCATTTAGTTTGTTGCTATTGCTTTCTTCATGACTTATACATGTTCCTGTGACTATGAGATTATGCAACTCCCGTTTACCAGAGGAACACTTTGTGTGCTACCAAACATCACAACGTAACTGGGTGATTATAAAGGTGCTCTACAGGTGTCTCCAAAGGTACTTGTTGGGTTGTCGTATTTCAAGATTAGGATTTGTCACTTCGATTGTCGGAGAGGTATCTCTGGGCCCACTCGATAATACACATCACTTAAGCCTTGCAAGCATTGCAACTAATGAGTTAGTTGCGGGATGATGTATTACGGAACGAGTAAAGAGACTTGCCACTAACGAGATTGAACTAGGTATTGAGATACTGACAATCGAATCTCGGGCAAGTAACATACCGATAACAAAGGGAACAACGTATGTTGTTATGCGGTTTGACCGATAAAGATCTTCGTAGAATATGTAGGAGCCAATATGAGCATCCAGGTTCCGCTATTGGTTATTCACCGGAGACGTGTCTCGGTCGTGTCTACATAGTTCTCGAACCCGTAGGGTCCGCACGCTTAAAGTTCGATGACGGTTATATTATGAGTTTATGTGTTTTGATGTACCGAAGGTAGTTCGGAGTCCCGGATGTGAACATGGACATGACGAGGAGTCTCAACATGGTCGAGACATAAAGATTGATATATTGGACGACTATATTCGGACACCGGAATGGTTCCGGGGGTTATCGGATATATACCGGAGTACCGGGGGGTTACCGGAACCCCCCGGAGGTTATTGGGCCTCATGGACCCAATTGGTGGAAGAGGAGAGGCGGCCAAGGGGCATCCATGCGCCCCTCCCCTCCCAAGTCTGAATTGGACAAGGAAGGGGGGCGGCGCCCCCCCCCCCCTTTCCTTTCTTCCTCTTTCTTCCTCTTTCTCCTTCCCTCTCCTCTCCTACTCCAACATGGAAGGGGGGAGTCCTACTCCCAGTGGGAGTAGGACTCCTCATGGGGCGTGCCAAGGGTGGCCGGCCCCCTCCCCCTCCTCCACTCCTTTATATACGGGGTGGGAGGCACCCGCTAGAGACACAACAATTGATCCCTTGGATCTCTTAGCCGTGTGCGGTGCCCCCCTCCACCATAATCCACCTCGGTCATATCGTAGCAGTGCTTAGGCGAAGCCCTGCGTCGCCAGAACATCATCATCGTCACCACGCCGTCATGCTGACGGAACTCTCCCTCAAAGCTCGGCTGGATCAGAGTTCGAGGGACGTCATCGAGTTGAACGTGTGCAGAACATGGAGGTGCCGTGCGTTCGGTACTTGATCGGTCGGATCGTGAAGAAATACGACTACATCAACCACGTTGTGCTAACGCTTCCTCTTTCGGTCTACGAGGGTACGTGGACACACTCTCCCCTCTCGTTGCTATGCATCACCATGATCTTGCGTGTGCGTAGGTATTTTTTTGAAATTACTACGTTCCCAACAACCAATTGTTCCTATCAACAATTCAAGATACACAAGTCTTAATCCATTATATTGAAGTGACCACTGCTCAGTTGGTAAAGCACAAAGCTCTTAACCTTGTGGACATGGGTTCAAGCCCCATGATGGGAGTTACGTCATATGATGTTATTTTCAATGAAGTATATATAAAGTCCCAGCTCAGTATTATCTTACTGAGCCGGCCCTTGGAGGCTACACGTTGTTGTTGAAGTCTACATGATCATATTTACAAAGTCCCTGCTCATTATTGCATAATGACCTGGCCCTTGGGGGCTACACAGGTTGAAGTTTTTATGAACATAAGGCAATTACAAGTCCTAAGTTGCTGCAAGCATGACAACCCGACACTTGGGGGCTACATATGTGGAATATTCAGTTTTGACTAATGACTGAGATGAACAACCTGGATTTTTTCAAGATTGCAACAATTATTGAAGCAAGTCATAAGTTGTTACTATGCTCCCTTCTTAAGACTTGGCGGGCTACAGGTGATATGAATATAATGGAGGAACATCTTCAAATTGAACTAGCCCCCATCCCTGCCTGCCGTCGCCGCGCCCCGGCCCGTCATCCCGCCGTCGTCCCCGCCCGTCCCCGTCC
>NC_041388.1:6846725-6877277 GCF_002162155.2 Triticum dicoccoides | reverse complement strand
GCCGGTGAGCTCCTGCCCCGGCCGCCATGCATGTCCACACACACACACATTGTTTTTTAGTTTTTTAGTTATAATTTTTTTTCTATTTTTTAGTTATAGAAATGTTAGAAATTTTTTCTATTTTTAGTTATAGAAATAATAGAAATGTTAGTTATATAGAAATTTTAGAATTAGTTTTAGCTAGATGAATTAGATTAATGTCAAATTGTTAGACGATGATCGATGTTTTTTTTAGTTTCTTACGATTTTAGTTATAGAAAAATTTAGAATCTGCATATAGAATTTTAGTTATCACAATCCAATCATTTAAAAAAATACTTTTTGCGGGCATATAGTATTTGTTCTCGATGATGCCCGGCCCGCATCCTCGCCGTCGACCCGTTCGCGATGACGTCCGGCTGACCCGTGTCCGGGACTGGGCTCCGACGGGCTGGCACGGGGAGGTGCTACCTGCAGGGGGGCGCCGCTTGGTGAGGAACCCGGCCTCGGGTCTTGTCGTGGAATTGCCACGGCATATGTCCTTAGTGTCAGGACTTAGTCGTGAGGCCAACGCATCTTTGTAGTAGCTTGAGAGGGGTTGAGCGGAATCAAGAGACGCAACACAAGACAAGGATTTAGACAGCTTCGGGCCCCGGGAAACATCATCCGGTAACAACCCTGCATGCTGTTTGAGGCTAGGTCTCATTATCATCACAAGGGAGTCGCCGTAAACCGGCTCTCCTCTTTGTGTCTAGCCCTAAGATTGTTTTCTTTTGCTTGTCCCTCTTTGGGGAGTCCTTCCCCTCCTTATATATGTTGAAGGGCCGGGTTACATGTGGAGTCCTATTAGGATTAGGAATAGTCTATCTCTAATACAAGTCCAGGTCTTAACTCCTTGTAAGACAAATATTCCTCACGCCTTTCCTCTTAAACCGGCCCACCATAACATGAGCCGGCCTTCTGGGCCTTGGGCCTTGTCACTGTCTGTCCCACCCGCCGAGTTACCAGTGAATCATAAACCGCCAGGTCCAAACGGGTCGCCCGTGAATCGTCAAGTCTCAGCCGGGTCTCAAGTAAACCGCCAAATCCGGTCGGGTTATACTTCCGGCCGGTTTACACTGCGGGGTATATCCCCGACATTAGCCCCCAAGTTTAGCTTGGATTTATCCATGGTAAACTTATGCTGCAAAATAAATACAAGAACAAATTTGACAGGTTGTGCTCAGGATTAAGAATTCTTATAAACCGGCACCTGATCATCCTTAAGTCCTTGTCATTTCCTCCTTCTAGAAAATCCGAGTTAACAAGCCAGCTTCATAATCAATTTGCTGACATTGGTTTCTCACAGAGAAATATTGTGAGAATAATCCACTTGAGTCGGCTTCCAAAGCGTCGGTTTAAGAAATATGGGTCTTGAAATACTTATCTGTTATTCAGCCGGTTTGAAGATGTAAAACTTGCCGGTTTAATATTACCAAAATTTCCGGTTTATAAATATTGATGGCACCGGGTCATAATTGTTGTCGACATCGGGTCATGTAATTGATCTTCCTGATTTGCTCAAAATTGATAAACTGAAGACGTTCCTCCTTTATATGCATAATACCTGTAGCCCCCAAGTCTTAAGAGGAGAACATAGTGATAACTTAAGACTTGCTCCAATAAGTGTTTCAACCTTCAAGAAATCCGGTTTGTTCATCTCAATCATATAAACTCAATACTCCATATATGTAGCCCCCAAGTGCCGGGTTGTCATGCTTGCAGCAACCTGGGACTTGTAATTGCTTATAAAAACTTCAATCAGTGTAGCCCCCAAGGGTCGGGTCATTATGCAATAATGAGCAGGGACTTTGTAAATATGATCATGTAAACTTGAGCAGCAATGTGTATCCCCCAAGAGCCGGCTCAATAAGATAATATTGAGCTGGGACTTTGATATATTCAATGAAAATAACACTATATGATGTAACCCCCATCATGGGGCTTGAACCCACGTCCACAAGGTTAAGAGCCTTGTGTTTTACCAACTAAGCAGTGGATCCTTCAATAATAGATGAAAATCTGTGTACCTTGATTTGTTGACAGGAGCAATTGGTAGCCCAAGGGCCGGCTCATTATGATGTGATGAGTCGGGTCCTTAATAAGTGAGCAAACAATGACTTTGCATTAGCCCCCAAGTGCCATGGTGCATGCTTGTAGCGACATGAGACTTGCATATTTGATGTAATCTCAACTTGAATAATGTAGCCCCCAAGTGCCGGGTCGTAAGCCTGCAGCGACTCGGTACTATTCCTTCAATTGTAGAATAAATTATATCTATTTATAAGATAATAGCCATTGCGCTTAAAGCGACTCTGAAAACCTCAATCATAATACTGGTTATTGATAACCATAAAAAATCCAGCCATGTTTGGCTATTTGAAGATTTGAATAATATAATCCGGTTTAAAAACCTCAATCATTCAGTATCATCATGAAAATCCAGCCAATTTTGGCTGTGAAAGATATGAATATCTTACCAGTTGATAAGTAAATCCGGAGTTTAAGTACTCGGCGGCTCTTGGCCGATGGCGACTTAATGCGCATTCATTGTAAGCCGGAATTTTTATAACCCGACGGCTGGTAGCCTTTGAGAAAATCCAAAATGGATAACCCTTTTCAAGTATCAATTTTGATGACGAGCTTGAATTTATATGTCATAATTCTGCAAATCCTGTACAGTGAATCACACCGTTGATTTTATCAACTTTTTGTAGCAAGGGCGATAACCTCAATCTTTGAGTATTGATAACTCCTCCCATATTTTGCCGGTTTATGATAAAACCATACCGGGTTGTAATAAACACCGGATTATCCTTATAATACTGGCGACTTGTTAGTCAAAACCAGACCGGGTCAATAAGCACCGGATTATCCTTATAATACTGGTGACTTGTTAGTCAAAACCAGACCGGGTCAATAAGCACCGGATTATAACTGATTATGTACTGACAACTAGTTTAGTTGAAAGCTAAGCCGGGTAAATGAACGCCGGTATATCCATGCACATATGATAAATGCTATGATGATGCAACGTATGATGCAATATATGATGATGTATGTGTATGATCAAGAGGGTTTAAGCTATGGTTCGGATACGACCAGAGCCCCCGTGTAGTTGTGGCATTGCGTCGATCAAAAGGTGTCACTATGGTTCGAATACGACCAAGCCACCAAGTGATTTCCCTAGTGCCCTTATGCCTATCAAGAGGTGTAACAATGGTTCGAACCCATAGCCCCCAAGTGATTTCCCTGGTGGCCTTATGCCTATCAAGAGGTGTAGCTATGGTTCGGATACGACCAGAGCCCCAAATGATTTCCCTGGCGGCCTTTAAGCCTATCAAGAGGTGTAGCTATGGTTCGGATACGACCAGAGCCCCAAATGATTTCCCTGGCGGCCTTTAAGCCTATCAAGAGGTGTAGCTATGGTTCGGATATGACCAGAGCCCCCAAATGATTTCCCTGGCGGCCTTTAAGCCTATCAAGAGGTGTGACTATGGTTCAAACATAGCCCCCAAGTGATATTGTGAGTTGTGCTCAAGGGATACCCATGTTTGAGCTGTGTTGTGCAACAGACTCTCTTTGGCCCCTTGTGAAAATATTGGCTTGATAGCCGGATTACCGAAGTAACCAGATCTGTGCTTTTATGATAATATTGGCTTGATAGTCGGATCAATATGTAATCAGAACTCCGCTTTATAAACAGAAGCCCACATGTGATCAATAATATGATAAGCCAATAAGGCAGGATAACCCATGTTTGAACCACGCATCATGGCAACAGGTCCTCTTCGGCAACCTTTAACTTTTCTGAGAACTCGAACTTTGCGAGAGATATTTCTTCTTGAACCGGATGTTAAACCGGATATTAACAGCTTCAAAGCTCTATGGGAGACATCTTTCCCTTGAGCCGGAATCTTCATTTTCAGCCAATTTTTTTTCTAGCGGCCTTTAAACTCGAACTTGCGAGAAGTTAATTCTTTTTTGAACCAGAAATTCTTAAACCGGATTTGAAAGCTTCAGAGCTTTGTGGGAGAACATATTTTCTTTGAACCGGAATTTTTCAGATGGCCTTTGAATTTGCACCAATATGGCGGTTTTAGGGTCCTGCATTAGATAACTTTGCAAGCCGGAGTAATTGCTCTTTTAAAGAAAGCAATATATAATATAAAAATATACTGGATGGATTTCACCTGATATGTTAGGCCAGAAATTATCCACCGCGGAGTTGATGATCACCCCGGTAAAGCTGAAATCGATCATGGGTGAGTCCGCCGTAGGAGCAGACAGATGAATCGGCCATGATACTATAGGCCGGTGCGGACGAGCAAGTTGTCCTCCGCGTTGTAAACCAGCGCGGACGAGCGAGTCAATCGCAGGCGCGGACAGATAAACCGGTCATGTATTGATGGAAACCCAGCAACGGGGGCGGCGACTTGCTCGCGTATCCGTCGGGCGGCTTATGAGAGTGAGTGCGGCACCGGCGTGTTGATATAGACCGGACCACCGGAGCGGTGGCGTGCGCTCGTCCATTGGCGGGGGAGTCAACCGCAACGTTTAAACCGGTGCGAGCCTCATGTCTATGGCATGACGTCACCTTTGTAGTGTACTTTGTCCTGCATAAGATATATTGAAAGAAAGAGTAATTGTTCTCTTCTCAGAAGAATTAATATGTGCTAAAAATATTGAGAACATATAGCATCTGATTTATTTTTTGGATGAACGCCGATGCAGGCGTTTAGATAATGCTGGTTAGACGTCAGACAAAATCCACAGCCCGTCTCACTTTGACTGTTCTGATGTAGCATTTCCTCACACTCCTTTTCTTCATACAACAAATAGCAAAGGACAACACGCAGGGGCGTGGTTTAGACGGAGGTGAGGCCGTGGTAGCGCCGGCTGGCTAGATGGATTAATTAATCGCCTGTCCTGGTCACTAATTAGGATCAGTAGTGCTAATGTATATTTTCTTCCTTGATGAATGGTCTAGCAGTAGGATGATTCAAGGACTGGACAGATTGCTTGGCTGAAAAAATCACTGAAAGAGGGCACACAATCCATCGTCCATGTTGCAGAAAATGTTGACTTGGTCCAACGATGCATCCATTGCTTGATATTGGTCTTGCTATGTTGAACCGGGGCATGAACACACAGCGCCGCAAACATTTTCAAGTGCCTTTTACTCGAGGGATACATGTAGTCAATCTATTCATTGCCAGCCATGCATCCGCGCCAGCGACCCGGAGGGAAATAAGCAGCATAGCAGCCCCGCTATACATGGTGGCAGAAACGGACGACGACGGCGGCTCGCACCGGATTCGAAGGCGGTTTGAGCTGGCTCAAAGCGAGGCGACGGCGGCTGGCCGGCTCACAGGGGAATAGAGGGCCGGACCGGTGACTCGGTGAGGGACGGCAGTGGTGGAGCGACGGCTTATGGGGACGTATTGTAGTGGAAGCGTTCTGGCGAAGCAGGTACGTCCAGTGCGAAGCGGAGGCGGAGCGAAGCAGGTACGGCCCGAGCGAAGTTGAAAACGACTCGGAGTTAGTATACACCCATGACCAAATCCTCCTCTGATTTTTTGCTGGTTTGACTTTTCAAAGCGAGGTTTGGAAACGGCACGGGGTAGCGCGGGAGGCCAGGCACTTCACAGGCAGCAATAGCGAAGTCCAGGTCGTAGCCGATTTGACTGATCCACATCCAGATCGCTGTTGTTTCCTTCCCTTTTTTTCTTTTTTCTTTTTTGAAAAATTGCCCTGATGATGATCTCACAGCAGCACTTGATCTCTTCCGACTCGGATGGATGTAGTAATCAAGGGAAAAAACATATCTGATCTAGTAGTAGTAAGTAGTACTGACCCTTTTCCCAAAAAGAACAGTTGATGATGGATTTCACGTGGCATAGTACTAGTTTAAGTAGTACTCCGTACTAGTCTAGTACTTTTGCTTTGGTCTTGATTGGACTGTGAGTAGATGATTGCACGTACGCGCGCTGGCTCCCCCGTATAAAACGGCAATCGAACAGCGAAGTGCTTTGAGTCGGTCTCGGTTTCACCGGATTGTACGTCCGTTCCGGCGGAAATCAACTTCACTTGAAGCGGCGGATCAATAGGTCACGTGCGATTGGCGCCCACCGAACCCTAGCTTTTTTCGATCTCAAACCTCGTACTGTTTCCTCCAAAATTAATCATGATCACAAAACAATGAATTTGGCGGCTTATTCCTCATCTAATGAAGTCGTGAGCTTCTCAATCCCTGTGAGAGATCCCTCCAAGAACTCAACACCACCACGCGCAGCCCCACGGTGGGCCTCAACTGTCGTGAAATTGTCACGTCAGATGTCCTTAGTGTCAGGACTTAGTCGTGAGGCCAACGCATCTTTGTAGTAGCTTAAGAGGGGTTGAGCAGAATCAAGAGACGCAACACAAGACAAGGATTTAGACAGCTTCGGACCCCGGGAAATATCATCCGGTAACAACCCTACATGCTGTTTGAGGCTAGGTCTCATTATCATCACAAGGGAGTCGCCATAAACCGTCTTTCATTTTTATGTCTAGCCCTAAGATTGTTTTCTTTTGCTTGTCCCTTTTTGGGGAGCCCTGCCCCTCCTTATATATGTTGAAGGGGCGGGTTACATGTGGAGTCCTATTAGGATTAGGAATAGTCTATCTCTAATACAAATCGGATACAAGTCCAGGTCTTAACTCCTTGTAAGACAAATATTCCTCACGCCTTTCCTCTTAAACCGGCCCACCATAACATGAGCCGGCCTTTTGGGCCTTGGGCCTTGTCACTGTCTGTCCCGCCCGACGAGTTACCAGTGAATCATAAACCTCCAGGTCCAAACGGGTCGCCCGTGAATCGTCAAGTCTCGGCCGGGTCTCAAGTAAACCGCCAAATCCGGCCAGGTTATACTTCCGGCTAGTTTACACCGCGGTGTATATCCCCGACAGGTCCCGTCATCGACCCTGATCTCCTTTGGTGGCGTTCACGTGGGCCACATTTGGTGCAAAGGGAGCCGGCCCCGACGGAGGTGGTGTGTTGCCGTGTCAGGGGGGAGGACGAGCACGTCCATCGCTACATGGCTGATATGGATGTCAGGTTCTCCAACACCTGGTAGGTTCTTTGGGCAGATGACCGGAGATATGATCCTGTGATGGTTCCTTCTCTTTGGGTGTCCACCGCCCGCGCCCCAGGAACCGCGAGTGGCCTAGATTCTTCTGTAGTATTCGATATTTATTAGCTACCTAGCCAGTGATTATTCGAGATGATGTATTCGAGATTATATATTATTCGATACGATGTATTCGAGATTATATATTATTCAAGACGATATATTCGAGATTTTATATTATTCGAGACGATGTATTCGAGATTATATATTATTCGATAGGATGTATTCGAGATTATATATTATTCGAGACGATGTATTCGAGATTTTATATTATTTGAGACGATGTATTCGAGATTATATATTATTCGAGATGATGCATATTATGTACCATGCATTGTAATTTGAATACTAAATTGTTTTATATTTCTTTTGGATTAGTTAAATAAAAGCTATGGCGGACAATACCGTCAGAGAGGGAGAAGAGGCCCTGTTCGAGATCATACGAGATCATACGCAGCCAGATGATCTGAATGAAGCAGATGACGACTCCCAATATCTGAACAATACCGAGGAGGGTGATGATAAGATATTCGATCGGGACGACCGAGCTGATGAAGTCATGAACTATGATTATGATGACGCAGACAATGTTGATCTTCAAGTAACAAAGACTACCGGCGGGGTATATTTATATAAGAAGGCATCTGGTGATCATCACATGTTTTTTTTATTTGAAGATATATTAACGAATCGATCTTTCTTCTTTCAGCCCTCCAGATCGAGCAAATCTGCTTCTACAGACAGCAGGACAAAGTGAGGCCCGGGCAAAGAGTTGAAGGAGGGTGTACACTAGTAGAAAACAGGGCTTTGGTCCAGGCCGGGACAGCCCATTAGTGCCGGTTCAGTCCAGAACCGGGACCAATGGGCGCATTGGTCCCGGTTCGTGAGCCCAGGGGACCGGCCGGGCCACGTGGGCCATTGGTCCCGGTTCATCTGGACCTTTTGGTCCCGGTTGGTGGGATGAACCGGGACCAATGGGCCTCGCTCCTGGCCCACAACCATTGGTCCCGGTTCGTGCCTCAAACCGGGACTAAAGATTAGACCTTTAGTCCCGGTTTGAGGCACGAACCGGGACTAATGGGATTGAGACCTTTAGTCCCGGTTCGTGCCACGAAGCGGTACTAAAGGTCCCATTTTCAAACTCTAACCCTCCCCCCCTGTGGATCGCCTTTTCAGTTTAAAAAAAATTAAAGAAAATGATGGAAATGTCAAAAAAATAAAAGAAAATAAGTTTCCCATGTGATATGTGGTCTAGTTGTTTGGAAAAATTGCAAATGTGAATTTTGACTTTATTTGCAAAATCTTTCTGAAATTTGTAAAAATGGGCATAACTTTTGCATACTAACTCGGATGAAAAAGTTTTTTATATGAAAAATCATCTACTCGAAAAGTTACATCCGAATTTAATGGGGGGAACCCCGTTAAACACTTTCAGAATCCTCAAAAACCTAATAGAAAAAAGTTACGGGGCTTTTAAGATCTAGAGTGAAAAAAATCAAAAAAAAATCAAACAGTGGGCAAACCATGGTCAAACTGTGGTCAAACAATGGTCAAACTAATTATTCTAGAATATTAGTGTTACTAAATAATTATTTCAGTTATTTCAATTTTGGTCAAATCTGGTCAAACTGTGGTCAAACTGTGGTCAAACAATGGTCAAACTAATTATTCAAGAAATATTAGTGTTACTAAATAATTATTGTTTTTTAAAACAATAGTTTCAAAGTAAAACTATGAAATGTGTCACTTCATGCTCTAGCAAAATTCCTGAAGGTTAATAGGATTGACATCTTAGTATTGTCAGGAAAACAACAAGTGCAGACTTGGAGCGAGGGAGAATAGAACCCGGAAGTTAAGTGTGCTTAGGCTGGGGGAGTGGGAGGATGGGTGACCGTTCGGGAAGTTAGATGATTTGGAATGATGAGGGGTGATTAGAGGATAAATTGAGAAGTGATGAGGGGTGGTGATTACAGACTAGAGGTTAAAAAAATCAGAAATTTGAAATTCAAAAAAAATTCAAAAAAAAATTCAAAAAAAAATTTCAAAAAAAAAATAAAAAAAATCATAAAATTTCCTTTAGTCCCGGTTGGTAACTCCTTTAGTCCCAGTTGGTGTTACCAACCGGGACTAAAGGTGGAGCTCCACATGGCCGTGCCCTTTAGTCCCGGTTCTGGATTGAACCGGGACTAAAGGGAGAGGCATTAGTACTGACCCTTTAGTCCCGGTTCCAGAACCGGGACTAAAGGCCCTTATGAACCGGGACTGAAGGCCCTTTTTCTACTAGTGGTATAGTACAACATCGATTCCATCAAAGCTTGTGGCGAACCCCTCACGCCTAAGAACATTGCGAACAAGTTCGTTCGTCAGTGCGGAGTTCTTGTGAAGGACCAACTCCCGGTCTCCATTCAAGAATGGAAAGAGCCAAAAACTAAACGTCCAGATGTTACTTGGGTCGACGATAGAGCAAAAGAAAAGCTTTGGGAATCTCTGATGGAACATTTCACCCTACCAGATTATTTCACTGATGCAGATGTGCAGAAAGTCAAGGACGCTGCTCTTAAGAAGATGGCAATTGCATTCAACACCCACAAGAAAACTGTATGGGCCAACTACTTAGTTGCAGAAAGGAAGACTCCTGAATTCATGGGAACACTGGAGAAGCAAAGAGAACATTGGCCTGCTTTCGTGAAATTCAAGGAATCAGAATTATCTAAGGAACGGTTGAGAAAAAACAAGGCCAATGCCGCAAAAAAGACGCAGTTCCATAGGCTGGGGCCAGGTGGCTACGCGGTGGCAATGCCTAAGTGTGATAAGTCTGAGCAAGAGATGGAGGATGCGGGGGTCACTCCGGTTACTAGGAGCTAGCCCCCCAGGTGCAGAACTTGGTTCTATGCGCATGGGGGCGTTGGACCCAAAGACAGGCCTGGTTTCGAAGAAGGCAAGTCTAAAAGGAGCTGAACAAAAGTTACTTGACGCAATAGAAGATGCTCGAAAGGGGGTGTTCATGCCCAACAGAGAAAACGACGAGCTTACGCGCTGCTACCTCTTGAGCACTGTGTTGGATCTCCTTGAAGAGGAAAGGAGATGCAGCAAAGTAGCGTAAGTATTTCCCTTAGTTTTTGAGAACCAAGGTATCAATCCACTAGGAGGCTACGCGTGAGTCCCTCGTACCTGCACAAAACAAATAACTCCTTGCAACCAATGCGATAAGGGGTTGTCAATCCCTTCACGTTCACTTACGAGAGTGAGATCTGATAGATATGATAAGATAATATTTTTGGTATTTTTGTGATAAAGATGCAAAGTAAAATTAAAGCAAAGGAAATAACTAAGTATTATAATATGATGAAGATAGACCCGGGGGCCATAGGTTTCACTAGTGGCTTCTCTCAAGAGCATAAGTATTTTACAGTGGGAGAACGAATTACTGTTGAGCAATTGACAGAATTGAGCATAGTTATGAGAATATCTAGGTATGATCATGTATATAGGCATCACGTCCGAGACAAGTAGACCGACTCCTGCCTGCATCTACTACTATTACTCCACTCATCGACCGCTATCCAGCATGCATCTAGAGTATTAAGTTCATGAAAATAGAGTAACGCCTTGAGCAAGATGACATGATGTAGAGGGATAAATTCATGCAATATGATAAAAACCCCATCTTGTTATCCTCGATGGCAACAATACAATATGTGCCTTGCTGCCCCTACTGTCACTGGAAAAGGACACCGCAAGATTGAACCCAAAGCTAAGCACTTCTCCCATTGCAAGAAAGATCAATCTAGTAGGTCAAACCAAACTGATAATTCGAAGAGACTTGCAAAGATAACCAATCATACATAAAATAATACAGAGGAGATTCAAATATTGTTCATAGATAATCTTAATTGTAAACCCACAATTCATCGGTCTCAACAAACACACTGCAAAAAGAAGATTACATCGAATAGATCTCCAGAAGAGAGGGGGAGAACTTTGTATTGAGATCCAAAAAGAGAGAAGAAGCCATCTAGCTAATAACTATGGACCCGAAGGTCTGAGGTAAACTACTCACACTTCATCAGAGAGGCTATGGTGTTCATGTGGAAGCCCTCCGTGATGGATGCCCCCTCCGGTGGAGCTGCGGAACAGGCCCCAAGATGGGATCTCGTGGATACAAAAAGTTGCGGTGGTGGAATTAGGGTTTTGGCTCCGTATCTTACGTTTGGGGTACGTAGGTATATATAGGAGGAAGAAGTACGTCGGTGGAGCAACAGGGGGCCCACGAGGGTGGAGGGCGCGCCTGGGGGGGTAGGCGCACCCCCTACCTCGTGGCCTCCCTGTTGGTTGCTTGACGTAGGGTCCAAGTCTCCTGGGTCTTGTTCGGTGAGAAAATCACGTTCCCGAAGGTTTCATTCCGTTTGGACTCTGTTTGATATTCCTTTTCTTCGAAACCCTAAAATAGGAAAAAAAAACAACAATTCTGGGTTGGGCCTCCGGTTAATAGGTTAGTCCCAAAAATAATATAAAAGTGGATAATAAAGTCCACAAATGTCCAAAACAGTAGATAATATAGCATGGAGCAATCAAAAAGTATAGATACGTTGGAGACGTATCAAGCATCCCCAAGCTTAATTCCTGCTCGTCCTCGAGTAGGTAAATGATAAAAGGATATTTTTTTATGTGGAGTGCTACCTGGGATAATTTTAATGTAACTCTTCTTAATTGTGGTATGAATATTCAGATCCGAAAGATTCAAGATAAAAGTTTAATATTGACATAAAAATAATAATACTTCAAGCATACTAACAAAGCAATTATGTCTTCTCAAAATAACATGGCCAAAGAAAGTTATCCCTACAAAATCATATAGTCTGGCTATGCTCTATCTTCACCACAAAAAATATTTAAATCATGCACAACCCCGATGACAAGCCAAGCAATTGTTTCATACTTTTGACATTCTCAAACTTTTTCAATCTTCACGCAATACATGAGCGTGAGCCATGGATATAGCACTATAGGTGGAATAGAATGGTGGTTGTGGAGAAGACAAAAAGGGAGATGATAGTTTCACATCAACTAGGCGTATCAACGAGCTATGGAGATGCCCATCAATAGATATCAATGTGAGTGAGTAGGGATTGCCATGCAACGGATGCACTAGAGCTATAAGTATATGAAAGCTCAACAAAAGAAACTAAGTGGGTGTGCATCCAACTTGCTTGCTCATGAAGACCTAGGTCATTTTGAGGAAGCCCATCATTGGAATATACAAGCCAAGTTCTATAATGAAAAATTCCAACTAGTATATGAAAGTGATGTAGGGGAACATAGTAATTTCAAAATTTTCCTACGCACACGCAAGATCATGGTGATGCATAGCAACGAGAGGGGAGAGTGTTGTCTACGTACCCTCGTAGACCGGCAATGGAAGTGTTGACACAACGTAGAGGAAGTAGTCGTACGTCTTCCCGATCCGACCGATCCAAGCACCGAACGTACGGCACCTCCGAGTTCTAGCACACGTTCAGCTCGATGACGATCCCCGGACTCCGATCCAGCAAAGTGTCGGGGAAGAGTTTCGTCAGCACGACGGCGTGGTGACGATCTTGATGTTCAACTGTCGCAGGGCTTCGCCTAAGCACCACTACAATATTATCGAGGATTATGGTGGAAGGGGGCACCGCACACGGCTAAGAAGACGATCGCATGGATCAACTTGTGTGTCTAGGGGTGCCCCCTGCCCCGTATATAAAGGAGCAAGGGGAGGAGGCCGGCCGGCCCTATTGGCGCGACAAGGAGGAGTCCTCCTCCTAGTAGGAGTAGGACTCCTACTAGGAGGGGGAAGGAAGTGGGGAGGGAGAAGGAAAGGGGGGCGCCCCCCCCCCCCCTCTCCTAGTCCAATTCGGACCAGGGGGAGGAGGCGCGCGGCCCACCCTGGCAGCCGCTCTCTCTCTCCACTAAGGCCCATATGGCCCATTACTTCTCCCGGGGGGGTTCCGGTAACCCTCCGGCTCTCCGGTTTTCTCCGAAATCACCCGGAACACTTCTGGTGTCCGAATATAGCCGTCCAATATATCAATCTTTATGTCTCAACCATTTCAAAACTCCTCTTCATGTCCATGATCACATCCGGGATTCCAAACTAACTTCGGTACATCAATACTCATAAACTCATAATATAACTGTCATCGAAACCTTAAGCGTGCGGACCCTACGGGTTCGAGAACAATGTAGACATGACCGAGACATGTCTCCGGTCAATAACCAATAGCGGAACATGGATGCTCATATTGGCTCCCACGTATTCTACGGAGATCTTTATCGGTCAGACCGCATAACAACATACGTTGTTCCCTTTGTCATCGGTATGTTACTTGCCCGAGATTCGATCGTCGGTATCTCAATACCTAGTTCAATCTCGTTACCGGCAAGTCTCTTTACTCGTTTAGTAATACATCATCTCGCAACTAACTTATTAGTTGCAATGCTTGCAAGGCTTATGTGATGTGCATTACCGAGAGGGCCCAGAGATACCTCTCCGACAATCGGAGTGACAAATCCTAATCTCAAAATACGCCAACCCAACATTTACCTTTGGAGACACCTGTAGAGCTCCTTTATAATCACCCAGTTACGTTGTGACATTTGGTAGCACACAAAGTGTTCCTCCGGCATACGGGAGTTGCATAATCTCATAGTCATAGGAACATGTATAAGTCATGAAGAAAGCAATAGCAACATACTAAACGATCGGGTGCTAAGCTAATGGAATGGGTCATGTTAATCACATCATTCTCCAAATAATGTGATCCCGTTAATCAAATGACAACACATGTCTATGGTTAGGAAACATAACCTTTTTTTATTAACGAGCTAGTCAAGTAGAGGCATACTAGTGACGTTTAGTTTGTCTATGTATTCACACAAGTATTATGTTTCCGGATAATACAATTCTAGCATGAATAATAAACATTTATCATGATATAAGGAAATAAAATAATAACATTATTATTGCCTCTAGGGCATATTTCCTTCAGTCTCCCACTTGCACTAGAGTCAATAATCTAGATTACACAGTAATGATTCTAACACCCATGGAGCTTTGGTGTTGATCATGTTTTGCTCGTGGAAGAGGCTTAGTCAATGGGTCTGCAACATTCAGATCCGTATGTATCTTGCAAATCTCTATGTCTCCCACCTGGACTAGATCCCGGATAGAATTGAAGTGTCTCTTGATGTGCTTGGTTCTCTTGTGAAATCTGGATTCCTTTGCCAAGGGAATTGCACCAGTATTGGCACAAAAGATTTTCATTGGACCCGATGCACTAGGTATGACACCTAGATCGGATATGAACTCCTTCATCCAGACTCCTTCGTTTGCTGCTTCCGAAGCAGCTATGTACTCCGCTTCACATGTAGATCCCGCCACAACGCTTTGTTTAGAACTGCACCAACTGACAGCTCCACCATTTAATGTAAACACGTATCCGGTTTGCGAGTTAGAATCGTCCGGATCAGTGTTAAAGCTTGCATCAACGTAACCATTTACGATGAGCTCTTTGTCACCTCCATATATGAGAAACATATCCTTAGTCCTTTTTAGGTATTTAGGATGTTCTTGACCGCTGTCCAGTGATCCACTCCTGGATTACTTTGGTACCTCCCTGCTAGACTTATAGCAAGACACACATCAGGTCTGGTACACAGCATTGCATACATGATAGAGCCTATGGCTGAAGCATAGGGAACATCTTTCATTTTCTCTCTATCTTCTTCATTGGTCGGGCATTGAGTCTTACTCAATTTCACACCTTGTAACACAGGCAAGAATCCTTTCTTTGCTTGATCCATTTTGAACTTTTTCAAAACTTTGTCAAGGTATGTGCTTTGTGAAAGTCCAATTAAGCGTCTTGATCTGTCTCTATAGATCTTGATGCCCAATATGTAGGCAGCTTCACCGAGGTCTTTCATTGAAAAACTCTTATTCAAGTATCCCTTTATGCTATCCAGAAATTCTATATCATTTCCGATTAGTAATATGTCATCGACATATAGTATCAGAAATGCTACAGAGCTCCCACTCACTTTCTTGTAAATACAGGCTTCTCCAAAAATCTGTACAAAACCAAATGCTTTGATCACACTATCAAAGCGTTTATTCCAACTCCGAGAGGCTTGCAGCAGTCCATAAATGGATCGCTGGATCTTGCACACTTTGTTAGCTCCCTTTGGATTGACAAAACCTTCCGGCTGCATCATATACAACTCTTCTTCCAGAAATCCATTCAGGAATGCAGTTTTGACATCCATCTGCCAAATTTCGTAATCATAAAATGCGGCAATTGCTAACATGATTCGGACAGACTTAAGCATCGCTACGGGAGAGAAGGTCTCATCATAGTCAATCCCTTGAACTCGTCGAAAACCTTTTGCGACAAGTCGAGCTTTGTAGACAGTAACATTACCGTCAGCGTCAGTCTTCTTCTTGAAGATCCATTTATTCTCAATTGCTTGCCGATCATTGGTCAAGTCAACCAAAGTCCATACTTTGTTCTCATACATGGATCCCATCTCAGATTTCATGGCTTCAAGCCATTTTGCGGAATCTGGGCTCACCATCGCTTCTCGATAGTTCGTAGGTTCATCATGATCTAGTAGCATGACTTACAGAACAGTATTACCATACCACTCTGGTGCGGCACTTACTCTGGTTGATCTACGAGGTTCAGTAGTATCTTGTTCTGAAGTTTCATGATCATCATCATTAGCTTCCTCACTAATTGGTGTAGGTGTCACAAAAACTGGTTTCTGTGATGTACTACTTTCCAATAAAGGAGCAGGTACAGTTACCTCATCAAGTTCTACTTTCCTCCCACTCACTTCTTTCGAGAGAAACTCCTTCTCTAGAAAGTTTCCGAATTTAGCAACAAAAGTCTTGCCTTCAGATCTGTGATAGAAGGTGTATCCAATAGTTTCCTTTGGATATCCTATGAAGACACATTTCTCCGATTTGGGTTCGAGCTTATCAGGTTGAAGTTTTTTCACATAAGCATCGCAACCCCAAACTTTTAGAAACGACAACTTTGGTTTCTTGCCAAACCACAGTTCATAAGGCGTCGTCTCAACGGATTTTGATGGTGCCCTATTTAACGTGAATGCGGCCGTCCCTAGAGCATAACCCCAAAACGATAGTGGTAAATCAGTAAGAGACATCATAGATCACACCATATCAAGTAAAGTACGATTACGATGTTCGGACACACATTATGTTGTGGTGTTCCGGGTGGCGTGAGTTGCGAAACTATTCCGCATTGTTTCAAATGTACACCAAACTTGTAACTCAAATATTCTCCTTCACGATCAGATCGTAGGAATTCTATTTTCTTGTTATGATGATTTTCATCTTCACTCTGAAATTCTTTGAACTTTTCAAATGTTTCAGACTTATGTTTCATTAAGTAGATATACCCATATCTGCTTAAGTCATCTGTGAATGTGAGAAAATAATGATATCCGCCACGAGCCTCAACATTCATCGGATCACATACATCTGTATGTATGATTTCCAACAAATCTGTTGCTCTCTCAATAGTACCGGAGAACGGTGTTTTTGTCATCTTACCCATAAGGCACGGTTCGCAAGTACTAAGCGATTCATAATCAAGTGGTTCCAAAAGTCCATCAGTATGGAGTTTCTTCATGCGCTTTACACCGATATGACCCAAACGGCAGTGCCACAAATAAGTTGCGCTATCATTATCAACGCTACATCTTTTGGCTTCAACATTATGAATATGTGTGTCACTACTATCGAGATTTAATAAGAATAGACCACTCTTTAAGGGTGCATGACCATAAAAGATATTAATCATATAAATAGAACAACCATTATTCTCTGATGTAAATGAATAACCGTCTCACATCAAACAAGATCCAGATATAATGTTCATGCTTAACGCTGGCACCAAATAACAATTATTTAGGTCTAATACTAATCCCAAAGGTAGATGTAGAGGTAGTGTGCCGACCGCGATCACATCGACTTCGGAACCATTTCCCACGCGCATCGTCACCTCGTCCTTAGCCAATCTTCGCTTAATCCGTAGTCCCTGTTTCGAGTTGCAAATATTAGCAACGGAACCAGTATCAAATACCCAGGTGCTACTGTGAGCATTAGTAAGGTACACATCAATAACATGTATATCACATATACCTTTTTTCACCTTGCCATCCTTCTTATCCGCCAAATACTTGGGGCAGTTCCGCTTCCAGTGACCAGTCTGCTTGTAGTAGAAGCACTTAGTTTCAGGCTTAGGTCCAGGTTTGGGTTTATTCTCTTAAGTAGCAACTTGCTTGCTGTTCTTTCTGAAGTTCCCCTTCTTCTTCCCTTTGCCCTTTTTCTTGAAACTAGTGGTCTTGTTGACCATCCACACTTGATGCTCCTTCTTGATTTCTACCTCCGCAGCTTTCAGCATTGCGAAGAGCTCGGGAATAGTCTTATTCATCCCTTGCATATTATAGTTCATCATGAAGCTCTTGTAGCTAGGTGGCAGTGATTGGAGAATTCTGTCAATGACGCAATCATCTGGAAGATTAACTCCCAATTGAATCAAGTGATTATTATACCCAGACATTTTGAGTATATGCTCACTGACAGAACTGTTCTCCTCCATCTTGCATTTATAGAACTTATTGGAGACTTCATATCTCTCAATCTGGGCATTTGCTTGAAATATTAACTTCAACTCCTGGAACATCTCATATGCTCCATGACGTTCAAAACGTCGTTGAAGTCCCGATTCTAAGCCGTAAAGCATGGCACACTGAACTATCGAGTAGTCATCAGCTTTGCTCTGCCAGACGTTCATAACATCTGGTGTTGCTCCAGCAGCAGGCCTGGCACCCAGCGGTGCTTCCAGGGCGTAATTCTTCTGTGCAGCAATGAGGATAATCCTCAAGTTACGGACCCAGTCCGTGTAATTGCTACCATCATCTTTCAACTTTGCTTTCTCAAGGAACGCATTAAAATTCAACGGAACAACAGCACGAGCCATCTATCTACAATCAAACATAAACAAGCAAGATACTATCAGGTACTAAGTTCATGATGAATTTAGGTTCAATTAATCATATTACTAAAGAACTCCCACTTAGATAGACATCCCTCTAATCCTCTAAGTGATTACGTGATCCAAATCAACTAAACCATGTCCGATCATCACGTGAGATGGAGTAGTTTCATTGGTAACATCACTATGTTTATCATATCTACTATATGATTCACGCTCGACCTTTCGGTCTCCGTGTTCTGAGGCCATATCGGTATATGCTTGGCTCGTCAAGTATAAACTGAGTATTCCGCGTGTGCAACTGTTTTGCACCCGTTGTATTTCAACGTAGAGCCTATCACACCCGATCATCACGTGGTGTCTCAGCACGAAGAACTTTCGCAACGATGCATACTCAGGGAGAACACTTCTTGATAATTAGTGAGAGATCATCTTAAAATGCTACCATCAAACAAAGCAAGATAAGATGCATGAAAGATAAACATCACATGCAATCAATATAAGTGATATGATATGGCCATCATCATCTTGTGCTTGTGATCTCCATCTTCTAAGCACCGTCATGATCACCATTGTCACTAGCACGACACCTTGATCACCATCGTAGCATCGTTGTCGTCTCGCCAAACTTATGCTTCCACGACTATCGCTACCGCTTAGTGATAAAGTAAAGCATTACAGCGCAATTGCATTGCATACAATAAAGCGACAACCATATGGCTCCTGCCAGTTGCCGATAACTCGGTTACAAAACATGATCATCTCATACATTAAAATTTAGCATCATGTCTTGACCATATCACATCACAACATGCCCTGCAAAAACAAGTTAGACGTCCTCTACTTTGTTGTTGCAAGTTTTACGTAGCTGCTACGGGCTTAAGCAAGAACCAATCTTACCTATGCATCAAAACCACAACGATAGTTTGTCAAGTTGGTGCTGTTTTAACCTTCGCAAGGACCGGGCGTAGCCACACTTGGTTCAACTAAAGTTGGAGAAACTGACACCCGCTAGCCACCTTTGTGCAAAGCACGTCGGGAGAACCGGTCTCGCGTAAGCGTACGCGTAATGTTGGTCCGGGCCGCTTCGTCCAACAATAGCGCCGAACCAAAGTATGACATGCTTGTAAGCAGTATGACTTATATCACCCACAACTCACTTGTGTTCTACTCGTGCATATAACATCAACACATAAAACCTACGCTCGGATGCCACTGTAGGGGAACGTAGTAATTTCAAAATTTTCCTACACACATGCAAGATCATGGTGATGCATAGCAATGAGAGGGGAGAGTGTTTTCTACATACCCTCATAGACCGGCAACGGAAGTGTTGACACAACGTAGAGGAAGTAGTCGTACGTCTTCCCGATCCGACCGATCCAAGCACCGAACGTACGGCACCTCCAAGTTCTAGCACACATTCAGCTCGATGACGATCCTCGGACTCCGATCCAGCAAAGTGTCGGGGAAGAGTTCCGTCAGCACGATGGCGTGGTGACGATCTTGATGTTCAACTGTCGCAGGGCTTCGCCTAAGCACCACTACAATATTATCGAGGATTATGGTGGAAGGGGGCACCGCACACGGCTAAGAAAACGATCACGTGGATCAACTTGTGTGTCTAGGGGTGCCCCCTGCCCCCGTATATAAAGGAGCAAGGGGAGGAGGCCGGCCAGCCCTATTGGCGCGCCAAGGAGGAGTCCTCCTCCTAGTAGGAGTCCTACTAGGAGGGGGAAGGAAGTGGGGAGGGAGAAGGAAAGGGGGGCGCGGCCCCCACTCTCCTAGTCCAATTCGGACCAGGGGGAGGAGGCGCGCGGCCCACCCTGGCAGCCCCTCTCTCTCTCCACTAAGGCCCATATGGCCCATTACTTCTCCTACGGGGGTTCCGGTAACCCTCCGGCTCTCCGGTTTTCTCCGAAATCACCCAGAACACTTCCGGTGTCCGAATATAGCCGTCCAATATATCAATCTTTATGTCTCAACCATTTCGAAACTCCTCGTCATGTCCATGATCACATCCGGGACTCCAAACTAACTTCAGTACATCAAAACTCATAAACTCATAATATAACTGTCATCGAAACCTTAAGCATGCGGACCCTACGGGTTCGAGAACAATGTAGACATGACCGAGACATGTCTCTGGTCAATAACCAATAGCGGAACCTGGATGCTCATATTGGCTCCCACATATTCTACGAAGATCTTTATCGGTCAGACGGCATAACAACATATGTTGTTCCCTTTGTCATCAGTATGTTACTTGCCCGAGATTCGATCGTGGGTATCTCAATACCTAGTTCAATCTCGTTATCGGCAAGTCTCTTTACTCGTTTCGTAATACATCATCTCGCAACTAACTTATTAGTTGCAATGCTTGCAAGGCTTATGTGATGTGCATTACCGAGAGGGCCCAGAGATACCTCTCCGACAATCGGAGTGACAAATCCTAATCTTGAAATACGCCAACCCAACATTTACCTTTGGAGACACCTGTAGAGCTCCTTTATAATCACCCAGTTACGTTGTGACGTTTGGTAGCACACAAAGTGTTCCTCCGGCAAACGGGAGTTGCATAATCTCATAGTCATAGGAACATGTATAAGTCATGAAGAAAGCAATAGCAACATACTAAACGATCGGGTGCTAAGCTAATGGAATGGGTCATGTCAATCACATCATTCTCCTAATAATGTGATCCCGTTAATCAAATGACAACACATGTCTATGGTTAGGAAACATAACCTTCTTTGATTAACGAGCTAGTCAAGTAGAGGCATACTAGTGACGTTTAGTTTGTCTATGTATTCACACAAGTATTATGTTTCTGGATAATACAATTCTAGCATGAATAATAAACATTTATCATGATATAAGGAAATAAAATAATAACATTATTATTGCCTCTAGGGCATATTTCCTTCAAGTGATAACTCAAGAGACACTCTATCATGAATATCATGGTGCTACTTTGAAGCACAAGTGTGGTAAAAGGATAGTAGCATTGTCCCTTCTCTCTTTTTCTCTCATTTTTTTATTTGGGCCTTTTCTCTTTTTTATGGCCTCTTTTTTTTGTCCGGAGTCTCATCTCGACTTTTGGGGGAATCATAGTCTCCATCATCCTTTCCTCACTGGGACAATGCTCTAATAATGATGATCATCACACTTTTATTTTCTTACAACTCAACAATTACAACTCGATACTTAGAACAAGACATGACTTTATATGAATGCCTCCGGCGGTGTACCGGGCTATGCAATGAATCAAGAGTGACATGTATGAAAGAATGATGAATGGTGGCTTTGCCACAAATACGATGTCAACCACATGATCATGCTAAGCAATATGACAATGATGGAGTGTGTCATAATAAACGGAACGGTGGAAAGTTGCATGGCAATATATCTCAGAATGGCTATGGAAATGCCATGATAGGTAGGTATGGTGGCTGTTTTGAGGAAGGTATATGGTCGGTGTATGATACCGGCGAAAGGTGTGTGGTATTAGAGAGGCTAGCAATGGTGGAAGGAAGAAAAGTGCGTATAATCCATGGACTCCACATTAGTCATAAAGAACTCATATACTTATTGCAAAAATCTACAAGTTATCAAAGCAAAGTATTAAGTGCATGCTCCTTGGGGGATAGATTGGTAGGAAAAGACCATCGCTCGTCCCCGACCGCCACTCATAAGGAAGACAATCAAAAAATAAATCATGCTCCGACTTCATCACATAACGGTTCACCATACGTGCATGCTACGGGAATCACAAACTTTAGCACAAGTATTTATCAAATTCACAACTACTCAACTAGCACAACTTTAATATCACCATCTTCATATCTCAAAACAATTATCAAGCATCAAACTTCTCATAGTATTCAACACACGCATAAGAAAGTTTTTCCTATTCTTGAATACCAAGCATATTAGGATTATTTAAGCAAATTACCATGCTATTTAAGACTCTCAAAATAATCTAAGTGAAGCATGAGAGATCAATAGTTTCTACAAAACAATTCCACCACCGTGCTCTAAAAAATATAAGTGAAGTACTAGAGCAAAACTATATAACTCAAATGATATAAGCGAAGCACATAGAGTATTCTAACAAATTCCAAATCATATATGGCTCTCTCAAAAGGTGTGTACAGCAAGGATGATTATGGTAAACTAAAAAGCAAAGACTCAAATCATACAAGACGCTCCAAGCGAAACACATATCATGTGGTGATTAAAAATATAGCTCCAAGTAAAGTTACCGATAGAAGTAGACGAAAGAGGGGATGCCTTCCGGGGCATCCCCAAGCTTTGGCTTTTAGGTGTCCTTAGATTATCTTGGGGGTGCCATGGGCATCCCCAAGCTTAGGCTCTTGCCACTCCTTGTTTCTTAATCCATCAAATCTTTACCCAAAACTTGAAAACTTCACAACACAAAACTTAAAGTAGAAAATCTCGTGAGCTCCGTTAGCGAAAGAAAACAAAATATCACTTCAAGGTACTGTAATGAACTCATTCTTTATTTATATTGGTGTTAAACCTAATGTATTCCAACTTCTCTATGGTTTATAAACTATTTTATTAGCCATAGATTCATCAAAATAAGCAAACACTACACGAAAAACAGAATCTGTCAAAAACAGAACAGTCTGTAGTAATCTGTAGCTAGCGCAAGATCTGGAACCCCAAAAATTCAAAAATAAATTTCGGGACGTGAGGAATTTATCTATTCATCATATGCAAAAAGAATTAACTAAATATCACTTTCCAAATAAAAATGGCAGCCGTTCCCGTGAGCACTAAAGTTTCTGTTTTTTACAGCAAGATTAACAAGACTTTCCCCAAGTCTTCCCAACGGTTCTACTTGGCACAAACACTAATTAAACACAAAAAACACAACCAAAATAGAGGCTAGATAAATTATTTATTACAAAACAGGAGCAAAAAGCAAGTAATAAAAATAAAATTGGGTTGCCTCCCAACAAGCGCTATCGTTTAACGCTCCTAGCTAGGCATAAAAGGCAAGGATAGATCTATGTATTGCCATCTTTGGTAGGCAATCCATAAGTGGCTCTCATAATAGATTCATAAGGTAATTTAATTTTATTTCTAGGAAAGTGTTCCATGCCTTTCCTTAACGGAAATTGGAATCTAATATTTCCTTCCTTCATATCAATAATTGCACCAATCGTTCTAAGGAAAGGTCTACCAAGAATAATAGGACATGAAGGATTGCAATCTATGTCAAGAACGATAAAATCTATGGGCACATAGTTCCTATTTGCAACAATAAGAACATAATTAATTCTTCTCATAGGTTTCTTAATAGTGGAATCTGCAAGGTGCAAGTTTAGAGAGCAATCATCAAAATCACAGAAACCTAACAAATCACACAAAGTCTTTGGAATCGTGGAAACACTAGCACCCAAATCACACAAAACATAGCATTCATGATCTTTAATCTTAATTTTAATAGTTGGTTCCCACTCATCATAAATTTTTCTAGGGATAGAAACTTCCAACTCAAGTTTTTCTTCATAAGATTGCATCAAGCATCAATGATATGTTTAGTAAACGCTTTATTTTGACTATAAGCATGAGGAGAATTTAGCACGGATTGCAACAAGGAAATACAATCAATTAAAGAGCAATTTTCATAATTAAATTCCTTGAAATCCAAAATAGTGGGTTTAGCAACATCTAGGGTTTTAATTTCTTCGATCCCACTTTTATCAAATTTAGCATCAAGATCTAAAAACTCCGAATTTTTGGAACGCCTTCTAGGTAAAGGTGGATCATATTCTGTCCCATCATTATCAAGATTCATATTGCAAAACAAAGATTTAATAGGGGACACATCAATAACTTTTAGATCTTCATCTTTATTTTCATAGCAATCCGGTTTAGCGGCCATCCTATTAACTAAGGTAGCCTGCCTATCCAAAATTTCAGCAGTCAATTTTACAAGATGAGCAATTTGGGATCTTAAACCATCGAATTCTCTAGACATGTCATCGAGCTCTTTATTCATAAAACTCATAAAACTTTTCTGTTCCTTAAGCTCGTTTCTGAAGAAATTATTAGGCTCAAATTGCAAAACCATAAAACTCCTGACATTGCTTTCGATTTCTTCTAACCTTTAAAGTGAAGATCACCAAATCTAGGAAGAGCCATTGTGACAAACAAGCAAACTAACACACAAGCAAACAAAAAGCAAGCGGGCAAAAAGAGGCAAATAGATAAAGGGAGGGAGTATAGAGAGAGAGAGAGAGAGGACGAATAAAACGTCAAGGGTGAAGTGGGGGAGAGGAAAACAAGAGGCAAATGTAATGCGGGAGATAAGGGTATGTGATGGGTACTTGGTATGTTGACTTTTGCATAGACTCCCCGGCAACGGCGCCAGAAATTCTTCTTGCTACCTCTTGAGCACTGCGTTGGATTTCCTTGAACAGGAAAGGAGATGCAGCAAAGTAGCGTAAGTATTTCCCTCAGTTTTTGAGAACCAAGGTATCAATCCAGTAGGAGGCTACGCGCGAGTCCCTCGTACCTGCACAAAACAAATAACTCCTCACAACCAACGCGATAAGGGGTTGTCAATCCCTTCACGGTCACTTATGAGAGTGAGATCTGATAGATATGACAAGATAATATTTCTGGTATTTTTGTGATAAAGATGCAAAGTAAAATAAAAGCAAAGTAAAAAAGCAAAGGAAATAACTAAGTATTGGAAGATTAATATGATGAAGATAGACCCGGGGGCCATAGGTTTCACTAGTGGCTTCTCTCAAGAGCATAAGTATTTTACGGTGGGTGAACGAATTACTGTTGAGCATTTGACAGAATTGAGCATAGTTATGAGAATATCTAGGTATGATCATGTATATAGGCATCACGTTCGAGATAAGTAGACCGACTCCTACCTGCATCTACTACTATTACTCCACTCATCACCGCTATCCAGCATGCATCTAGAGAATTAAGTTCATGAAAACAGAGTAACGCCTTGAGCAAGATGACATGATGTAGAGGGATAAATTCATGCAATATGATAAAAAAAACATCTTGTTATCCTCGATGGAAAAAATACAATACGTGCCTTGCTGCTCCTACTGTCACTGGGAAAGGACACCGCAAGATTGAACCCAAAGCTAAGGACTTCTCCCATTGCAAGAAAGATCAATCTAGTAGGCCAACCCAAACTGATAATTCGAAGAGACTTGCAAAGATAACCAATCATACATAAAATAATTCGGAGGAGATTCAAATATTGTTCATAGATAATTTTTATCATAAACCCACAATTCATCGGTCTCAACAAACACACCACAAAAAGAAGATTACATCGAATAGATCTCCACAAGAGAGGGGGAGAACTTTGTATTGAGATCCAAAAAGAGAGAAGAAGCCATCTAGCTAATAACTATGGACCCGAAGGTCTGAGGTAAACTACTCACACTTCATCGGAGAGGCTATGGTGTTGATGTAGAAGCCCTCCGTGATGGATGCCCCCTCCGGCGGAGCTCCGGAACAGGCCCCAAGATGGGATCTCATGGATACAGAAAGTTGCGGTGGTGGAATTAGGGTTTTGGCTTCATACCTGGTCGTTTGGGTGTACGTAGGTATATATAGGAGGAAGAAGTACGTCGGTGGAGCAACAGGGGGCCCACAAGGGTGGAGGGCGCGCCCCCCAACCTCCTGGCCTCCCTGTTGGTTGCTTGACGTAGGGTCCAAGTCTCCAGGGTCTTGTTCGGTGAGAAAATAACGTTCCCGAAGGTTTCATTCCGTTTGATATTCCTTTTCTTCGAAACCCTAAAATAGGCAAAAAAACAGCAATTCTGGGCTGGGCCTCCGGTTAATAGGTTAGTCCCAAAAATAATATAAAATTGGATAATAAATCCCAATAATGTCCAAAACAGTAGATAATAGAGCATGGAGCAATCAAAAATTATAGATACGTTGGAGACGTATCACGCGCGCCCTGGGAAATCCTGAACACCCGGGAAGAACACGAGGCAAGGGCGTTATTCCCTGGTATGAGGGCTTTTCTGAATGGAACGACGACTAAAAGTGCCATGCAAGAAATAAGATGGAGGAGGAGAAGAAGAGGAAGCTGGAGGAGGAGCAGAGGAAGCAAGAAGCAGAACGCCTTCAAGGCCTAGAAGCAAGGCACGCGGACTTGGCACCCAAATTCCAGCGGCAGCAGCAACAGATCGACTCACTTAGCCAGGAAAGGGGGTCTCAGCAGCGGCAGCAGCAAGCGGATGATCCAGCATTGGATAGCACCGTCCCATCCATGCCGAGAAGCAGCGTTGGTTCCGCCCCGGGCGACGCACTACTGGATACACTACTAGGAAAATGGCTATAGCCAATATCCCTATTAGTGGCGCACCATGGTGGTGGTGCGCCACTGCTATATAGCAGTGGCGCACCAGAAGCAGGTGTGCCATTGTTATTTTTTTTAGTAGTGGCGCACCTTTAGTCCAATGCGCCATTGCTATTTTTTCCCCGGGTCCACCCCCTTCCACAGGCTTACCAAAGGCACACCTTTGCCAGGTGCGCCATTGCTATTTTAGGTAGCAATGGCGCACCTAGCAAAGGTGCGCCATTGGTAAGCCAGGGGAGGTGGGCATTTTTGGCTAGAAATGGCGCACCACCCCCTGATGCGCCATTGCTATGTGTTGCACCGACCAGCCCGCCTTTTTCTTTTCTTTTCCCCTCTCACCTATCCACCGCATAGCTCGAGCTCCCTCTCACGATTCCTCACCTCCACCAACAGCCGTCGGCCACCACGTCCCCTCACCTGCGCCGTCGGCCGGCCACCGCCACAAAACCCTAGGCCAGCCGGGACCTCGCATCTGGATGCCATGTCCGTGCTGGTGGAGGCGTCCGAGTCTGTTCTCTTCTTCTGCCGACGCCGTCGTTCTCCGCCCACCTAGCGGTCGTCTTCGTCCTCCTCCGTCGCCGTTCTCCGCCCACCTAGTGGCCAGCCGGCCCTCCCCTTCCCTCTCCACATCTCCTTCTCCCCCATCTCCAGCTCTTGTCCCCGTCCTCCATCGGGCAGGGATCCCCGCGGCCACGGCCAGGCGGCTCCCAGATCGACGGCTGCAGCGCTGCACCCCACCGGGAGAGGAGGGGGTGGCTTCCTCTGCGTGGTTGTTCTGCTTGGGCGATGATGCATCAGTGCGGTTGCCCGCGGGGAGGTGGAGGGGAAGGGTGAGAGGGTGGGGGCGGCGACCATGGGGAATCTGCCCGGCGGCGAGGTGTGATTGTGAGGTGGGCGGTGAGGAACCTACCTGGCTGTGAGTTTTCTTCCTCTCCCTCCCGAATTTGATTTGCTCATTAGTGTATCAATTTATCTTTCATCAGGAGGATCATAGGACCATGCTCAAAAACTGCTAGTGAATTAATTAATTTGCCTACTACTACTATACTAGGAGATGACGAGCTGAACGTCTGAAACCTTTGTTGATAATTAGTTCTCGAAGCAGATAGGCGCCTCATGTTCCCCTGATGACCAGTGGTTCTAGTTGGTACGTAGTACATCCCATTACTAGTTTGTACTCGTCGGAAGGAAACTGAGATACTGAGAAACCTAGCTCACGATGTGTGTAGTACTTATTACTCACGATGTACAGGCTCGTGAGATACCAGCTTCATCCATCAGAAGAGAGGCACACTACTGCTCCATTTAAACAGTAAATAGTTATATCTTAGGAGTTGGGAGGCAAAGTTTGTGGAACTAGTTGCTGCACAACAATAGTGCTGGTGGAGGCGTCCGTGCTGGGATGATATTTGTTTGCTTCCATAAAGCTAATGCTAAGCAATTATTTTTCTTCTGTAACACTTTAAAGCACTTCCTTGCATAATATTGAACCTAAAGCTTGTAGTTCTACACTTCTACTGAATTTTACTGAATCTATGTACTGCTTAGGATGTCCTAGTTGTAGTAGAACATGTGTAGGTGTTTTACTAAATTTTACTTCTGATTCAAGGTTTCCTGAGTGGCTGAGATACATGTTGAGAGAACATGGAGGTCCCTTATTGGATGCTTTCAGATCAAAACACCCTGAAAGGTATCGCGGCTCCTGTTTTTTACTTGCTACTCTTATTCTTCTCATAATTTTGCAACTTTGTTATAGCTTATTACTCCATGTCCTCAGAACCAACAATGTAAGTACATATTTTACTATTGGTTAAACAATGTCCTCAGAACTTTGCACATATATCAGTGCTGGTTTCCATCTTTGAACAACTAAAAGAAGTTAGTAATTTGCTGATGTGGTAGGCTGTGAGGGCAGGAAAAATGTTCAGTGGGGATTGACTTTATAGTTATATAGGATTATTACAACTATAGTGTACTTCATGATAATCACATGCTAACGATGTACCGTATGCTTCCTTCATTTGTTTTGTGCAGGGAGGGAGCTTATACTTGCTTTAATCAAACCGTTGGAGCTGAAGAATTCAGTTATGGTTCTAGAATAGAACACATTCTCATTTCAAAACACACACACTGTCGAGATGAGGACCCTACGGCACAGCGAGCCGCACTGGACGGTGGCACAATGCATGAGGTACAGAACTTAAACTCCTTCATCGTCACATCAATCACAACGTTTATGTCACTAAATACTTAATTTCTTAGGAATAGAGCATCTCTCCTTGGGCTAAACTGTAACAAAGTTCAGAATATTAAAGTTTAGATTATTAACCTTAACTTTCATTTATCAAAGATCAGCACACTTTGTTTTGGATCCACACACCTAAGATCGTCTAATGTGATCGGATCTGGCCAGATTCCTTTTGACGCATCACCTGTTACTCTTTTCGGTGAATTATGTTAGTAGTAATCTTGATTAGCTAGTTGCATGTGTGTTGTTAGCAGGATTAGCGTGGTCGTAGCTTAGGTCAAGCATGTACCTTATGTTTTGTCTCATGTAAAAAGCTTAGGACTGTGTTTACTGAATAATTAAGTTCTTCTGACAGGGAACTGTGCATCCTGAATGGCATAGACTCTTGGCTTCATGAAATGACCCATGTCTATGATTCAATGTGTCTTAGATCTTCGATGTCGGATGCAAATAATTGCTCAATTTCACTTCTCTGCAATGTTCATTCTCACATATTTCTATCATTCTTTGCAGGGATAAAGTAAAGAAAAAGAAGAAAAGATTACTCGAAGATTAGTTTTAAAATTTACTTTTATTTCTTTGTAATTTTTATTTTATTTGATACTTGTAAAGACATTGTAATATTCTTACTATAATAAAAATTATGATTCTATTTCATTTTTTGTTTTTAAATTATTTTCCTTATAGGTTGTTTTCTGTAAATTTGGATTTTTTTTGTTTTTCAAATACATTACTAGTGGCGCATTTCAGCCTTTATTAGTGGCGCACCTTCCTTTATTACTAGTGGCGCACCTATAAGGCTATTAGTGGCGCACCTAGAGGGAATACCAGTGGAGCACCTAAGGGTTAGTAATGGCGCACTCCCTGGTGCGCCATTAGTATCTGGTATACTAATGGCGCATCAGGGGTGCGCCATTAGTATTAATTACTAATGGCGTGATGCTAGTGGCGCACCTGTAGTGCGCCGTTAGTAGCCAAAACAGGTGCGGCGCCAATGGTGGGCCTTTTCCTAGTAGTGATACACACCTTGTGGATGACATCATAGAGAACACTAACTGTGAGCTATACTTCAAAATGAAGAACATATCCATGAAGGTAGCGGACGCCATTTCTTTTACAAATACCCCCGAAGCAACCTTCCATTGCACTCCGATTCCAGCGGGCTATGCTCGTGTCTTGGTTGATGAGGTGGTGGACCAATATTCTGGGCCAGAGCTTGACATTCCTGGAGGTGACGATGAGCACACACTGGGAGAGGCCATACATCGTATCAACCTATGGAGAAAGGATTGCATCATCTTTCGAAGGCCACCGACACCGCGTCAGCTGACTCCTCCTCGAAGTCCGCCACCAAGTCAGCAGATGATACGTCTCCAACATTTCTATAATTTTTTATTGCTCCAAGCTATATTATCTACTATTTTGGACTATATTGGGCTTTATTTTCCACTTTTATATTATTTTGGGACTAACCTATTAACCGGAGGCCCAGCCCAGAATTGTTGTTTTTTGCCTATTTCAGTGTTTCGAAGAAACAGAATATCAAACGGAGTCCAAACGGAATGAAACCTTCGGGAACGTGATTTTCTCACCGAACATGATCCAGGAGACTTGGACCCTACGCCAAGGCATCAGAGAGGCGGTCACGAGGGTGGGGGGCGCCCCCGC
>NC_041388.1:6811829-6846491 GCF_002162155.2 Triticum dicoccoides | reverse complement strand
GGGCGCGCCCCTTGCCTCGTGGGCCCCTCGGAGCTCCACCGACGTACTCCTTCCTCCTATATATACCTACGTACCCCCAAACGATCAGAACAGGAGCCAAAAACCTAATTCCACCGCTGCAACTTTCTGTATCCACGAGATCCCATCTTGGGGCCTGTTCCGGAGCTCCGCCGGAGAGGGTCGTCATCACGGAGGGCTTCTACACCATCATAGCCTCTCCGATGAAGCGTTAGTAGCTAGATGGCTTCTTCTCTCTTTTTGGATCTCAATACAAAGTTCTCCCCCTCTCTCGTGGAGATCTATTCGATGTAATCTTCTTCTTTTTGCGGTGTGTATGTTGAGACCGATGAATTGTGGGTTTATGATCAAGTCTATCTATGAATAATATTTGAATCTTCTTTGAATTATTTTATGTATGATTGGTTATCTTTGTAAGTCTCTTTGAATTATCCGTTTGGTTTTGGCCAACTAGATTGGTAGTTCTTGCCATGGGAGAAGTGCTTAGCTTTGGGTTCGATCTTGCGGTGTCCTTTCCCAGTGACAGAAGGGGCAGCAAGGCACGTATTGTATCGTTGCCATCGAGGATAGCAAGATGGGGTTTATTTCATATTGCATGAATTTATCTCTCTACATCATGTCATCTTGCTTAAGGCGTTACTCCATTTTTAACTTAATACTCTAGAAGCATGCTGGATAGCGGTCGATGAGTGGAGTAATAGTAGTAGATGCAGAATCGTTTCGGTCTACTTGTCACGGACGTGATGCCTATATACATGATCATGCCTAGATATTCTCATAACTATGCTCAATTCTGTCAATTGCTCAACAGTAATTTGTTCACCCACCATAGAATACTTATGCTCTTGAGAGAAGCCACTAGTGAAACCTATGGCCCCCGGGTCTATTCTCATCATATCAATCTCCATCACTTTAATCTTGTTTTGCTTTTTTACTTTGCCTTTTACTTTTCACTTTGCATCTTTATACCAAAAAATATTATATCTATCAGATCTCACTCTCGTAAGTGACCGTGAAGGGATTGACAACCCCTAATCGCGTTGGTTGCGAGTAGCTATCGTTTTGTGCAGGTACAAGGGACTTGAGCGTGGCCTCCTACTGGATTGATACCTTGGTTCTCAAAAACTGAGGGAAATACTTACGCTACTCTGCTGCATCATCCCTTCCTCTTCGGGGAAATCCAACGCAAGCTCAAGAGGTAGCAAGAAGGATTTCTGGTGCCGTTGCCAGGGAGTCTACGCAAAAAGTCAACATACAAAGTACCCATCACAATCCCTATCTCTCATATTACATTATTTGCCATTTGCCTCTCGTTTTCCTCTCCCCCACTTCACCCTTGCCGTTTTATTCGCCCTCTCTCTCTCTATCCTCCCTCTCCTTGCCCGTTTGCTCTTGTTTGCTCGTGTGCTAGTTTGCTTGCTTGTCGTTATGTCTGAAATTGGGGAAGTTATCGCCAATATGGGCGATAACAATATCATGGAAAATTCTGATGCTCCTGCTGAAGAACCCCCTACCTACCATACAAAAAGATTTTGAATCGATAGTGGTAATATTATTGGAAAAGGAGTTATTCAAGATTTCTTTACTTGTGCCGGTGCTTTTCCCTCTATGGGCAGTTCTATTCTCCATAGAACTAGTAGTCTTGCGGACGCTATTACCATGCTTATCATTGAACTTGAAAGGCAATTTATGCATATGCACCCATCTATACAAAGAGTTTTCCTCGAATTTTCTAATATCAAGCATTCCTCTGTTAAGCGTGCTGCTACTATCTTTTTGGCTCATGAATTCAGATTTATAATAAAAGAAGCCAAAGAAATCTTTGCACACTATAGGGTGGACGCTGGTCGTCCTCCCATAGAATCTATCCTCTTCGATCAAGAAGAAATTATGCGCTTTCAATCTCTTGACTATGTTGCTTTTAATGAAAACCTCAGAAAAAAGGTGCCAATCAATATTTTAATTGATAGAATCTCTGAACTTAATGATGATTTGGCTATTCGAAATAATGAGCTAGGATGCTCTCTTGAGTTTAGGCTCACAAGGTTCTGTAAAAAGAATGCTTATAATGATGAATTGGTTGTACAATACGAAGGGCCGAAAGAGGAACCTATACCTCCTAAAATTGATATTGGAGACTTCTGTCCTATTAAATTTAGCCCTTTTGATTACTTTTGCTTGCTGTCACATCCCTAGCTACTGGTAGTGCTCTAGGCTAGCTTCATGTTTGCATCATGTTTAAATTTTGCCTAAATTTGAAATGGGGATGTTCAAACCCTAGCATTAAATCAACTCAACTAGGGTGAATTAAAATCTTTTCAATAAACCCAAAAGGTTCCTAAGAAAAGTTCATGATTTCTGGTTAAGGTGGAAACCTCTGCCAAAAATGATGATTATATTCTTAGGTCATTTTTGGATTTTTGAATTAAATCATATTGTATTTGACTTTGGGCATTTAAATACTATAAATAATTTAAATGCTCAAATAAATGTTGGAAATTGATAAGGGTCACTGAAATAATTCAGAAAGTACCCATAATTATTTCCAGGATTTTATAAAATGATTTGATATTTTAAAACAAATCAAAAACAAATTGCAGAAATAGAAAAATATAAAACAGAATAGAAATAAAAAAAAGGGAGAGAGGCCACCTGGGCCACTTACCTGCTTACCTGCCCGGCCCAGCTTCCCCAGCGGCCCAGCCCACCTGGCCCCCTTCTCCTGTCTTCTTCCCGTGCCAGCGCACGAAGCAGCTGCGTGCTGGACGCACGCGCGCCGACGCCGGCCACCTCCTGCTTCGCCGTGGCAGCCTCCCCGACCCCCTCGCGACGCCACGGAGACGGCCTCGACCCCCCTCGACCGTCTCTCTCTCTCTGGACCCCCTCCTCCTCCTCTGTTCTCCCTCCCTCTCGTCACCGAACGCACCTGGGAGCGCCGCTCGCCGTAGCCATGACCACGGCCACCCCCTCCCCTCTCCGACGTGCTCCCGAGCTCCTGCACCTCGTCGCCAACCCCCTCACCGAGCCACGTGACCGGAAGGGCCCCGAGCAGCCGCCATCGTCATCATCTCCGAGCTTCGGCCCCGGTGCCGTCTCCGTCGAATTCGGCCACTCCGGCGCGCCCCCGAGCCCACTGACCCTCCCTACAGCTCCGCGGTGAGCCTCCATGCAGAACCCCTCTCTCTCCCCTCGCGTTTGCGAGCTCTAGGCCATAGCCCCGTCGCGGCCGAACTCCGGCCGCCGCTGACCATGTCGCCGCCGTGGCCTGAGCTCGAACGGGTCGCGCCCGTGCATCTCACCGAGCTCGTGGTGACTCCAGGAGGCTGCGCAGTGCTTTACCTCACTCGCCCGTGCTCCACAACGCCGTTTTCGCCGAGGTCCGAACTCCGGCGCCGCCGCGAGCTCCATTCCGGTGAGCTCCGGCCACCCCAGCTCGAGCTGTTGCCACCCCTGGATGCGCACGAAGCCCAGCAACCCATAGCCGTAAACCACGCCCGAAACCATCCCCTGTAACGCTTTCCCGGGGCGTTTCCGTCGTCGGATTCGGTCGCCGCCGGCCGAACTCCGGTGGCCGGTGATGTGGTACGTCATTAGCCACTGATGACCCCACTAATTAACCTCCAGTGAAACTGACAGCCGGGCCCCACATCCTAACTAACTGGCTAACTAAACTAGATTAAGTTTAATCTAATTACCCTGGACCCACACGTCAACATTGACTGTGCTGACGTGTCGTTGACTGGGCCCACCTGCCAGCGACCTAAACGAGCCCTAAGTCACTGACTAATGGGACCCCCTGGTCAGGTTTGACCCGGGGCAGCCCTGTTGACTTGCTGATGCAAGCATGACGCAGTGCTGATGTCATAACTCATTTCCTGGATTTAATTTAATTCTGAAATTCCAGAAAATGCCTAAAACTTCTAAAATTCATAGAAATTCAACCGTAGCTCCAAATTAAATAATTTATATATGAAAAATTATCAGAAAAATTCAAGGAATCCATCTGTACCATTTTCATGCATGTTAGAACAACTTATAGATGCTGTTTAGCACAAATCATATAAAGGGCATTTAAATAATCACATATGGAGTTTGAATTTGAATCTTGTATTCAAACCAACTTCATTTAATCTGTTGCTAGTTGCATTAGCCCAAAACACATTCATTTTTCCATGTCATGATCATGCATCATATTGTGCATTGCATTGATTGTGTTCCCTTCTGTGTTGCCGGTATTTGTCCCCTCTCGATAGACGTGATACCGATGATGTGATCGTTGACACTGATGAAGACTCAATGTTATCTTCAGAAGTGCCAGGCAAGCAAAACCCCCTTGTTCATTCCGATAAAATCCCACTCTCTCGCTCCTGCTCTCTTTTACTGAATTAGGACAACATCGATTCATCTGTTACTTGCTGCGGTAGCTGAACCCCTTTATCCTTTGCATGACCTGTCATTCCACAGTAAATAGATGAAACCCACTAGCATGAGTAGGAGTTGTTTGAGCCCTGTTGTGCCTACTCATTCATGTTTGTTTGTCATGCCTGCTACTGCTTAGAGTTGAGTCAGGTCTGATTCATCGGGGATGAATCAGAGGCGTGTGAACATGTCCTACTGTGTGTGAGCTAAGTGTGTGAACACGATTTGGTAAAGGTAGCGGTGAGAGGCCATGTAGGAGTACATGGTGGGTTGTCTCATTGCAGCCGTCCTCAGGAACTGAGTTCTGTGTTTGTGATCCATGATTCAGCTACTACCATACATTGGGCCCTGAAATATGACCCCGGTCGACTTCTTATTCACCCTTGTCCCCTGTCCAGGAGTTGCAAGTAGTTTCTGGTGTTTGTAGTATGCTGGAGGCCGTGGACAGCGCTGACCGTAGGGGTGGGCTGTGATGCGGTAGGCACGTGGCCGGGTATACCGGGCGCCCGTTTGGTGTCACGGAACCCTGTTCACATCGTTTGGGGCTGTGAGCGAAACTCCGGCCGGATCTCCTCATGGATGGAACCCGAATAGGCGATAAACCTGGACTAGAGACTTGAGTGTTTAGGTAGGTCGTGGTCTACACCCACGTCGGCTTTCGCTTGAAGTCTGCCGAGCACATGTCGTGTGCAGATGCTAAGTGGTGGAAACATGTATGAAGAAGTATACCCCTGCAGGGTTAACATCATCTATTCGAATAGCCGTGTCCGCGGAAAAGGACTTCTGGGTTGCTTATATCAGTTCATAGACAAGTGAAAGTGGATACTTTAAAATGCGCAAGATAAGCGTGAGTGCTATGGATGGCGTTCTCGTAGGGAGACGGGAGCGGATCCATAGTGGTGTATTGATATGGTGAATATGTGGACTCGTGTGCGCCACCTCAAAAGAGTCGCTTGTAGTCGTAGTTTAGGATAGCCACCGAGTCAAAGCTGGCTTGCTGCAGTTAAACCCCACCATCCCTTTGTTGAAAATGATGCATATGTAGTTAGTTCTGATGTAAGTCTTGCTGGGTACATTTGTACTCACGTTTGCCTATTTTATGTTTTGCAGAGAGACTTCGGTCTCACTAGTAGTTCCACGTGGACTTCGACGTTTAGCTTGATACCTCAGCTGCGATCTTGTGCCCTCGGCAGGATCTGATAGATAGTCAGGCTTCTCAGCTTTTTTTCATTTATAGATGTCTGTACCCAGACATGATAGCTTCCGCTTGTGCTTGACTTGTATGCTCTGAGTGTTGGGTCATGAGACCCCTGTTTGTAATATCTCGCTCCTCGGAGCCTATTGAATAGACTACTTGAGTCGTAGAGTCATTTTGTGATGCCATATTGTATTGCACATATCGAGCATATTGTGTGTATGCTACTGAAATGCTTGGTATGTGTGGGATCTGACCATCTAGTTGTTTATCTTTAGTAGCCTCTCTTACCGGGAAATGTCTCCTAGTGTTTCCACCGAGCCATGGTAGCTCGCTACTGCTCTGGAACACTTAGGCTGGCCGGCATGTGTCCTTCTTCGTTCCTGTGTCTGTCCCTTCGGGGAAATGTCACGCTTTGAGTACCGGAGTCCTGTTAGCCCGCTACAGCCCGGTTTATCGGAGTCCTGCTAGCCCAGTGCTACAGCCCGGACCCACTTGCTGATGACCGACACGTTCGAAGCTGGGTCATGGATGCCTGTCCCTGTAAGTCTGTGCCACTTTGGGTTTACGACTAGCCATGTCAGCCCGGGCTCCTTATCATATGGATGCTAGCGACACTGTCATATACGTGTGCCAAAAGGCGCAAACGGTCCCGGGCAAAGGTAAGGCGACACCCGTGGGAATACCGTGCGTGAGGCCGCAAAGTTATATGAGGTGTTACATGCTAGATCGATGTGGCATTGAGTCGGGGTCCTGACAGCGTTGGTATCAGAGCTTGACTGCCTGTAGGATTACCAAGCCAAACTGGTCGAAGTTGAGTCTAGGAATTCTTTAGTTATATAAGGGAATTGATTGTGGGATGGAACGTAAGGCTCTTTTTACTCCTTATACTTTATGCCCTTCTGATCTGAGTCATCTTATCTTTCCTACGGGGATTAAGAACTAGGCTATCTCTTTTTTCTATCAGGATCACGTGTTACTAATCCATAGACTTATAAGATTGTTGATTCAAGCCTCAGTTCAGTTCCTACTATCTTCTGTATGTTAACTGTTGATCTCGAAACCTTGATATTGTGCTTCTGAGTGGTTATGCCACCATTTTTGTGAATGTCTCAAATCTTTTCTGAGCATTTACAGCCGTTATGCTGTCCGAATCATCCCAGGTTTCTAAAGAGTCTGATGCATTTGCAAAATCCTTTTTCTCCGGTTTCAATGTCTGTTAGGCCAGGTTAATCACACAAATTGTTGAGCTGAGGTACTCTACTGCCTCAACCTTTATGTTGGAGTTATTATTATGACCCTAGGTGTCTCAGGGGATCATCTAGTAGTCTAGCCATGATTTATGTTCCAGTGTGATGATTCTGGCCATCATTATCGAAAGCATCCCGTGATGCCATTTAGTTATTAGGTATTCTATTCCTGGGTTCTTAAACCCGATATTCACCCTACTTACATCATGTTGATAGTGTTGCTAGTTCTTTTAGTATATTAGTAACCTTTGCGATAGTCCTCGAGGTCCGTGGTATATCGTTCTTCCAAATACCATGAACCATTATGGCAGAAGTTTGTTGGATCAAAAGATCACAACAGGCCCTCTATGAGTTCTCCATGCTATATTGTGACTCTGCCAGCTCAACCTTTCTGCATGGGTTATCCGGAAGAATTATGTTGAACTTTGTTCGGCATACCAACCCATGTATCCACAACTCAGAAAGTTATATGTTCCTTTGAGTTGTCCCTCTTTAGTTGTCTACTGACCTTCGTCTATCAATTGATAGTCAAGAGTATGCGTGTGTTCGTTTATCGATGCCTATTACTCTTGTGGTCCGTCAAGCCATTCTATCGCGGAATGACTAGGAGAAACAAACTCCAGTACCTCTTCCCTATCCAGGATTGGGTCAAAGAAGTTGTGCTCCGCAGATCAAATTGCTAATCCAGCTTTTGTTCTGCTCTACCTTGGAGTATTACATATTTTATATCGAGATTGTTATAGGAATTGCACACCATCCTATGAACTCTTGGTACAGTGATACTTCTTGCCATCATTGTTCATTCCTCGGTTCCTGTGTTATTGTAACCGGAATGCCGACAAATGAATCATGGCGTGTGAAATCAATACTCCTAGCAACCTTGTTGCTTGGTAGTTAAAGGATAATAATTTCATTCTTAGCATGTTGGTTAGTGAATCATCATTCTAAGATTGATCGTGCTACCTAGTCCATTCTCCTGGTTCACTCCTCGATCGATGAGTTAGGATTATTTCAAATCCTTGCCCTACTGATCATATCGTCTTGCCCTGGAAAGCGAGATTGTTCTCGAGCTTAGTAACATACCGGTGGTTCGTGATTTTCTGAATGTCTTCTCGGAAGTATCACCAGGTCGTCACCTGACCGTTATGTTGAGCCCGTGATCAAGTTGGTTTCTTAAGAACCACCTTCTTTCCAAGATCGGTGTTAGATATCCCTGAGCTAGTTGGTTAAGCTAGACAACAACTTGGAGAGTTGGAAGATAAAATCTTGCCTGACTTAGTTCGTTCCAAAGGGATATTCTTGTGTAGTGTGTGTTGAAGAAAGATGATATCTTCATCGATTGGTCCCTGTGATCAGTTGTTGGACCTATTGTCTTATCAATCCTTTGATTTGAGTGTGGGCCATCGTCAAGTCAAATCAGTACCAACGATGCTCGTAATGTTGTCTTATTCGTGGTTGATCCCTCGAGCATACACCATTACATCTTTGGTCTGACCAATGCTATCACCGTGTTCACTTAACTATGGAATTCCTTTTAAAAGGAAACCCGGATGAATTGTTGTTGAGCCCATTGACAACATCCTTATCTCCTCCATGATTTTGTTGAACATTAAGCTAGTGTTGGAAACTTTTGAAAGCATTTGTTCATGCTAGTTCATGAAGCATATGTTCGGATGTAAGAAGTGACTTCCTCCAGTTCATGTGCATTTGATGCAAGTTGCCGCCATGGATTCGAGAAAGTCAATGTTGTTTCCTTTGGAATCATCCCAAATCAGTCATGCACACGTGTGAAGAATTCTGTGGTTTGAAGACTTGCAACCTTCAATCTATATGTACCCCTAGCACACCAAGCCACTGATTGATTTGTTCAAGGAGAAGGAGTTCCTTCATAAGAGCTAATCCGGACTTATGTAAGGACTTCGATACCCTCGTTGATGGTTCCCCCTCCTGAACTCGGTAGTGTTTTATTATAAGACTACTTTGTGGTCATGCTTGTCTTGGACAACGTGTTCACATGTTTGTAGCAGAACCAGCTCATGTTTTGGAGCTTGCTATCGTAGTTCATCTCCCGAGAATCCCGCAACGTCATCTCATCGATTTGTGTTGCAAACTTCCGTTTTTCTTCCTAGACTCGATGAGTCTGGAATATCCTGACACCAACCAGATCTGAATCTCAGGCAGATATGATGGTTGGAATATTTCCCAAGAATTATAATATTGGTCGCGCGATAACCGGTAAAGTGGATGTCGTGGCCAACACACCCAGCCGGAAGACCTGTTATTATAATATCTTGATTGATGAAGTTGGCCACCTCCCCATAGGGATTTCGTAGGGTTTACTCCCTAGTTGCCCCTATGGATTTCTGAGATCCCGAAGTCCGACCTTTTTACTTGATGTTCTAGATATCAAACCATATCTATGAATGGGTTACACTAGCACATCAAGGAGAACATTAGAAGCGGAGTGCTAAATGTCTCTCGGTCGATCATCCAGATTTTATTTCCTTGGCCTCGCTAAGGTGAAATCTGAGAAGGTGTTATCTTCCTTGCATCTGCATCCTCCATCACCCTTCAACATGGTAGTAAGTTGTGTTACCGGATCCTTGACACGGATGTTGGTAAAACCTTGATGATTGTGGAAATGCTCAAGTTCTTGAGAGCACGCACAAGCGCTACGTCTTATCATCGGCACTAGCTGGGATTGCCCCAGATTTCCTCGGTTATGCTATAACCACTCCAACAGTGAATTCACTCTCTATTGTTGGGTTCTTCCCCAGTTACCAGAATCATTCCCAGCATTTGCATTTTGTTCCCAGCTTGCACCGCCAATGTGCCATTCTACCATGGGTCTCTTCCATTTCCGGTGATAAGCAAAATCATCCATTACGTTGTCTTCAACAAGGTAATCCACATCGTCCAAGTCCAAGTATGCCATTCTACCGACCCCGCCAATCGATTGCTGTGATTTGCCTTAGGCTGATATAGAGAGTCTTAACGATCTCTATATCAAAGGTAATTCTTTTTGCCACTTAAGGGGATATCTCTACGAGTCACGGTTCCGAAGGTGTCTCGTTGTGGTATCATGGCAATTCAACTCCTCGCTACGTTGACAATTGTTTACCACCTTCTTAAGCGTGGAAATGTTGTCTACCTAGTGAACCCTCGTCATCTGTCTTACTCCATTTCTTCGGATCTGTGCTTCGTCTCTCAGCTCAAGAGATGTTGCTATGTCTCATTCCATGAGTTGATCCTAAGTTGTTCGGTCTTCTCGAAGATCGATTGTTCTAGAGTTTTCCTTTCCTCTTCTTGTCATGATTAGCTGGAGTTCTCAGAGCAAGACATCAAGACGATGATGGTGATCGAATCAACGTTCCTATGAAGTGCAACCTGGATCGTGAAGAGTATATTAGTCTGCGTTACGCTTCACCTTACCCTACGCTTGAATCTCAAGACGAGATTCTTGTTTAGTGGGGGTGAGTTGTCACATCCCTAGCTGCTGGTAGTGCTCTAGGCTAGCTTCATGTTTGCATCATGTTTAAATTTTGCCTAAATTTGAAATGGGGATGTTCAAACCCTAGCATTAAATCAACTCAACTAGGGTGAATTAAAATCTTTTCAATAAACCCAAAAGGTTCCTAAGAAAAGTTCATGATTTCTGGTTAAGGTGGAAACCTCTGCCAAAAATGATGATTATATTCTTAGGTCATTTTTGGATTTTTGAATTAAATCATATTGTATTTGACTTTGGGCATTTAAATACTATAAATAATTTAAATGCTCAAATAAATGTTGGAAATTGATAAGGGTCACTGAAATAATTCAGAAAGTACCCATAATTATTTCCAGGATTTTATAAAATGATTTGATATTTTAAAACAAATCAAAAACAAATTGCAGAAATAGAAAAATATAAAACAGAATAGAAATAAAAAAAAAGGGAGAGAGGCCACCTGGGCCACTTACCTGCTTACCTGCCCGGCCCAGCTTCCCCAGCGGCCCAGCCCACCTGGCCCCCTTCTCCTGTCTTCTTCCCGTGCCAGCGCACGAAGCAGCTGCGTGCTGGACGCACGCGCGCCGACGCCGGCCACCTCCTGCTTCGCCGTGGCAGCCTCCCCGACCCCCTCGCGACGCCACGGAGACGGCCTCGACCCCCCTCGACCGTCTCTCTCTCTCTGGACCCCCTCCTCCTCCTCTGTTCTCCCTCCCTCTCGTCACCGAACGCACCTGGGAGCGCCGCTCGCCGTAGCCATGACCACGGCCACCCCCTCCCCTCTCCGACGTGCTCCCGAGCTCCTGCACCTCGTCGCCAACCCCCTCACCGAGCCACGTGACCGGAAGGGCCCCGAGCAGCCGCCATCGTCATCATCTCCGAGCTTCGGCCCCGGTGCCGTCTCCGTCGAATTCGGCCACTCCGGCGCGCCCCCGAGCCCACTGACCCTCCCTACAGCTCCGCGGTGAGCCTCCGTGCAGAACCCCTCTCTCTCCCCTCGCGTTTGCGAGCTCTAGGCCATAGCCCCGTCGCGGCCGAACTCCGGCCGCCGCTGACCATGTCGCCGCCGTGGCCTGAGCTCGAACGGGTCACGCTCGTGCATCTCACCGAGCTCGTGGTGACTCCAAGAGGCTGCGCAGTGCTTTACCTCACTCGCCCGTGCTCCACAACGCCGTTTTCGCCGAGGTCCGAACTCCGGCGCCGCCTCGGGCTCCATTCCGGCGAACCCCGGCCACCCCCCCGCACCTCCCGTTGGTCCCCTTAGATGCGCACGGGCACGGGCTACCTCCTGGTGCCCTTGGCGCGTCGATCCGTCGCCTCTGGCGTAACTCCGGCGAGCCACCGCCGCTCTGGGTCGTCGCCGTCGTCCAACCACCGGCAAATCCGACGTGGCGGGTCATTAGGGCCTAACCACCCCGCTAACCCAGGCCTAGGGCCACTGACAGGTGGGCCCTACCCTTTAATTAACCCGGCTAACCATTTAGTTAAGTCAATTAAACTCTGTTAAATCACTGTGCAGCTGACATGTGGGTCCCATAGGTCAGATTTGACCTGGACAACGTCGTTGACTTGCTGACGTCACTATAAAGTCATGCTGACGCAGTAAATTCATTTCTGGATTTATTATTAATCAGGAAATTACAAAAAATGCCTAAAACTTCAATAAATCATAGAAAATTAACCGTAACTCCAAATTAAATAATTTATATATGAAAAATTATCAGAAAAATTCAAGGAATCCATCTGTACCATTTCCATGCATGTTAGAACAACTTATAGATGCTGTTTAGCACAAAACAAATAAAGGGCATTTAAATAATCACATATGGAGTTTGAATTTGAATCTTGTATTCAAACCAACTTCATTTAATCTGTTGCTAGTTGCATTGGCTCAAAACACATTCATTTTGCCATGTCATGATCATGCATCATATTGTGCATTGCATTGATTGTGTTCCCTTCTGTGTTGCCGGTATTTGTCCCCTCTGATAGACGTGATACCGATGATGTGATCGTTGACACTGATGAAGACTCAATGTTATCTTCAGAAGTGCCAGGCAAGCAAAACCCCCTTGTTCATTCCGATAAAATCCCACTCTCTCGCTCCTGCTCTCTTTTACTGCATTAGGACAACATCGATTCATCTGTTACTTGCTGCGGTAGCTGAACCCCTTTATCCTTTGCATGACCTGTCATTCCACAGTAAATAGATGAAACCCACTAGCATGAGTAGGAGTTGTTTGAGCCCTGTTGTGCCTACTCATTCATGTTTGTTTGTCATGCCTGCTACTGCTTAGAGTTGAGTCAGGTCTGATTCATCGGGGATGAATCAGAGGCGTGTGAACATGTCCTACTGTGTGTGAGCTAAGTGTGTGAACACGATTTGGTAAAGGTAGCGGTGAGAGGCCATGTAGGAGTACATGGTGGATTGTCTCATTGCAGCCGTCCTCAGGAACTGAGTTCTGTGTTTGTGATCCATGATTCAGCTACTACCATACATTGGGCCCTGAAATATGACCCCGCTCGACTTCTTATTCACCCTTGTCCTCTGTCCAGGAGTTGCAAGTAGTTTCTGGTGTTTGTAGTATGCTGGAGGCCGTGGACAGTGCTGACCGTAGGGGTGGGCTGTGATGCGGTAGGCACGTGGCCGGGTATACCGGGCGCCCGTTTGGTGTCACGGAACCCTGTTCACATCGTTTGGGGCTGTGAGCGAAACTCCGGCCGGATCTCCTCATGGATGGAACCCGAATAGGCGATAAACCTGGACTAGAGACTTGAGTGTTTAGGTAGGTCGTGGTCTACACCCACGTCGGCTTTCGCTTGAAGTCTGCCGAGCACATGTCGTGTGCAGATGCTAAGTGGTGGAAACATGTATGAAGAAGTATACCCCTGCAGGGTTAACATCATCTATTCGAATAGCCGTGTCCGCGGAAAAGGACTTCTGGGTTGCTTATATCAGTTCATAGACAAGTGAAAGTGGATACTTTAAAATGCGCAAGATAAGCGTGAGTGCTATGGATGGCGTTCTCGTAGGGAGACGGGAGCGGATCCATAGTGGTGTATTGATATGGTGAATATGTGGACTCGTGTGCGCCACCTCAAAAGAGTCGCTTGCAGTCGTAGTTTAGGATAGCCACCGAGTCAAAGCTGGCTTGCTGCAGTTAAACCCCACCATCCCTTTGTTGAAAATGATGCATATGTAGTTAGTTCTAATGTAAGTCTTGCTGGGTACATTTGTACTCACGTTTGCCTATTTTATGTTTTGCAGAGAGACTTCGGTCTCACTAGTAGTTCCACGTGGACTTCGACGTTTAGCTTGATACCTCAGCTACGATCTTGTGCCCTCGGCAGGATCTGATAGATAGTCAGGCTTCTCAGCTTTTTTTCATTTATAGATGTTTGTACCCAGACATGATAGCTTCCGCTTGTGCTTGACTTGTATGCTCTGAGTGTTGGGTCATGAGACCCCTGTTTGTAATATCTCGCTCCTCGGAGCCTATTGAATAGACTACTTGAGTCGTAGAGTCATTTTGTGATGCCATATTGTATTGCACATATTGAGCATATTGTGTGTATGCTACTGAAATGCTTGGTATGTGTGGGATCTGACCATCTAGATGTTTATCTTTAGTAGCCTCTCTTACCGGGAAATGTCTCCTAGTGTTTCCACCGAGCCATGGTAGCTCGCTACTGCTCTGGAACACTTAGGCTGGCCGGCATGTGTCCTTCTTCGTTCCTGTGTCTGTCCCTTCGGGGAAATGTCACGCTTTGAGTACCGGAGTCCTGTTAGCCCGCTACAGCCCGGTTTACCGGAGTCCTGCTAGCCCAGTGCTACAGCCCGGACCCACTTGCTGATGACCGACACGTTCGAAGCTGGGTCATGGATGCCTGTCCCTGTAAGTCTGTGCCACTTTGGGTTTACGACTAGCCATGTCAGCCCGGGCTCCTTATCATATGGATGCTAGCGACACTGTCATATACGTGTGCCAAAAGGCGCAAACGGTCCCGGGCAAAGGTAAGGCGACACCCGTGGGAATACCGTGCGTGAAGCCGCAAAGTTATATGAGGTGTTACATGCTAGATCGATGTGGCATTGAGTCGGGGTCCTGACACTTGCCTCAAAGAAAACTTTCTGCCGAACATAGAGAATATGAAATGAGTTTCACCGATCTATCTTATTACTATGGCAATACCTAGATCTATCCTCGCTTTTATGCCTAGCTAGGGGCGTTAAACGATAGCGCTTGTTGGGAGGCAACCCAATTTTATTTTTATTACTTTATTTTTTCTCCTGTTTAGTAATAAATGAATATCTAGCCTCTGTTTTGGTTGTGTTTTTTGTGTTTAATTAGTGTTTGTGCCAAGTAGAACCGTTGGGAAGACTTGGGGAAAGTCTTGTTGAACTTGCTGTAAAAAACAGAAACTTTAGCGCTCACGAGAACTGCTGTCATTTTTATTTGAAGAGCGCTATTTAGTTAATTCTTTTTGCATATGATTTATATATAAATTCCTCACGTCCAGCAATTTATTTTAGAATTTTTGGGGTTCCAGATCTTGCTCTATCTACAGATTACTACAGACTGTTCTGTTTTTGACAGATTCTGTTTTTCGTGTGTTGTTTGCTTATTTTGATGAATCTATGGCTAGTAAAATAGTTTATAATCCATAGATAAGTTGGAATAAAGTAGGTTTAACACCAATATAAATAAAGAATGAGTTCATTACAGTACCTTGAAGTGGTCTTTTGTTTTCTTTCGCTAACAGAGCTCACGAGTTTTCTACTTTAAGTTTTGTGTTGTGAAGTTCTCAAGTTTTGGGTGAATTCTTTTGATGGATTATGGAACAAGGAGTGGCAAGAGCCTAAGCTTTGGGATTCCCATGGCACCCCCAAGATAATCCAAGGACACCAAAAACAAAGCTTGGGGATGCCCCGGAAGGCATCCCCTCTTTCGCCCACTTCCATCGGTAATTTACTTGGAGCTATATTTTTATTCACCAACATGATATGTGTTTTGCTTGGAGAGTCTTGTATTATTTGTGTCTTTGTGTTTTAGTATGCCACAATCATCCTTGCTGTACACACCTTTTGAGAGAGCCATACATGAATTAAAATTTGATAGAATACTCTATGCGCTTCACTTATATCTTTTGAGCATTATAATTTTGCTCTATGTGCTTCACTTATATCTTTTGAGCATTATAATTTTGCTCTATGTGCTTCACTTATATCTTTTTGAGTAAAGTAGTTTTGCTCTATGTGCTTCACTTATACCTTTTGAGCATTATAATTTTGCTCTATGTGCTTCACTTAGATCTTTTAGAGCACGGTGGTGGATTTGTTTTAAAGAAACTATTGATCTCTCATGCTTCACTTAAATTATTTTGAGAGTCTATTAATAGCATGGTAATTTTCTTAATAATAATATGCTTGGTATTCAAGATTTGTGAAACTTTCTTTTGAGTGTGTTGAATACTAAGAAAAGATTGAAGGATGATAATTGTTTTGAGATATGGAGGTGATAATATTAGAGTCATGCTAGTTGAGTAGTTGTGAATTTAAAGAATACTTGTGTTAAAGTTTGTGATTCCCGTAGCATGCACGTATGGTGAACCGTTATGTGATGAAGTCGGAGCATGAATTATTTATTGATTGTCTTCCTTATGAGTGGCGGTCAGGGATGAGCGATGGTCTTTTCCTACCAATCTATCCCCCTAGGAGCATGCGCGTAATACTTTGCTTTGATAAGTTCTAGATTTTTGCAATAAGTATATGAGTTCTTTATGACTAATGTTGAGTCCATGGATTATACGCACTCTCACCCTTCCACCTTTGCTAGCCTCTCTAATACCGCACACCTTTCGCCGGTATCATACACCCACCATATACCTTCCACAAAACAGCCACCATACCTACCTATCATGGCATTTCCATAGCCATTCCGAGATATATTGCCATGCAACTTTCCACCGTTCCGTTTATATGACACATTCATCATTGTCATATTGCATATCCCGGTACACCGCTGGAGGCATTCATATAGAGTCATATTTTGTTCTAAGTATCGAGTTGTAATTGTTGAGTTGTAAGAAAAATAAAAGTGTGATGATCATCATTTTTAGAGCATTGTCCCAAGTGAGGAAAGAATGATGGAGACTATGATTCCCCCATAAGTCGGGATGAGACTCCGGACGAAAAATAAATAAAAGAGGCCAAAGAAGCCCAAATAAAAAAGAGGCCATAAAAAAAGAGAAAAGGCCCAAATAATAATAATAATAAAATAAATGAGAGAAAAAGAGAGAAGGGACAATGCTACTATCCTTTTACCACACTTGTGCTTCAAAGTGGCACCATGATATTCATGAGAGAGAGTCTCCTATGTTATCACTTTCATATACTAGTGGGAATATTTCATTATAGAACTTGGCTTGTATATTCCAATGATGGGCTTCCTCAAAATGCCCTAGGTCTTCATGAGCAAGCAAGTTGGACGCATACCCACTTAGTTTCTTTTTGAGCTTTCATATACTTATAGCTCTAGTGCATCCGTTGCATCGCAATCCCTACTCACTCACATTGATATCTATTTATGAGCATCTCCATAGCCCGTTGATACGCCTAGTTGATGTGAGACTATCTTCTCCTTTTTGTCTTCTCCACAACCACCATTCTCTTCCACCTATAGTGCTATATCCATGGCTCACGCTCATGTATTGCGTGAAGATTGAAAAAGTTTTGAAAAAGTTAGAGTACGAAACAATTGCTTGGCTTGTCATCGGGGTTGTGCATGATTTAAATACTTTGTGTGGTGAAGATAGAGCATAGCTAGATTATATGATTTTGTATGGATAACTTTCTTTGGCCATGATATTTTGAGAAGACATAATTGTTTTATTAGTATGCTTGAAGTATTATTTTTTTATGTCAATATAAACTTTTGTCTTGAATCTTTCGAATCTGAATATTCATATCACAATTAAGAAGATTTGCATTGAAATTATGCCAAGTAGCACTCTACATCAAAAATTCTCTTTTTATCATTTACCTACTCGAGGACGAGCAGGAATTAAGCTTGGGGATGCCTGACACGTCTCCAATGTATCTATAATTTTTGATTGCTCCATGCTATATTATCTACTGTTTTGGACTATATTGGGCTTTATTTTCAACTTTTATATTATTTTTGGGACTAACCTATTAACCGGAGGCCCAGCCCAGAATTGCTGTTTTTTGGCTATTTCAGTGTTTCGAAGAAACAAAATATCAAACAGAGTCCAAACGGAATGAAACCTTCGGGAACGTGATTATCTCACCGAACGTGATCCAGGAGACTTGGACCCTACGCCAAGGCATCATAGAGGCGGTCACGAGGGTGGGGGCGCCCCCCCCCCCCCTAGGGCACGCCCCCTGCCTCGTGGGCCCCTTGGAGCTCCACCGACGTACTCCTTCCTCCTATATATACCTACGTACCCCCAAACGATCAGAACAGGAGCCAAAAACCTAATTCCACCGCCGCAACTTTCTGTACCCACGAGATCCCATCTTGGGGCCTGTTCCGGAGCTCCGCCGGAGAGGGTCGTCATCACGGAGGGCTTCTACACCATCATAGCCTCTCCGATGAAGCGTGAGTAGTTTACCTCAGACCTTCGGGTCCATGGTTAGTAGCTAGATGGCTTATTCTCTCTTTTTGGATCTCAATACAAAGTTCTCCCCCTCTCTCGTGGAGATCTATTCGATGTAATCTTCTTCTTTTTGCGGTATGTTTGTTGAGACCGATGAATTGTGGGTTTATGATCAAGTCTATCTATGAATAATATTTGAATCTTCTCTGAATTATTTTATGTATGATTGGTTATCTTTGTAAGTCTATTTGAATTATCCGTTTGGTTTGGCCAACTAGATTGGTAGTTCTTGCCATGGGAGAAGTGCTTAGCTTTGGGTTCGATCTTGCGGTGTCCTTTCCCAGTGACAGAAGGGGCAGCAAGGCACGTATTGTATCGTTGCCATCGAGGATAACAAGATGGGGTTTATTTCATATTGCATGAATTTATCTCTCTACATCATGTCATCTTGCTTAAGGCGTTACTCTATTTTTAACTTAATACTCTAGATGCATGCTGGATAGCGGTCGATGAGTGGAGTAATAGTAGTAGATGCAGAATCATTTCGGTCTACTTGTCACGGACGTGACGCCTATATACATGATCATGCCTAGATATTCTCATAACTATGCTTAATTCTGTCAATTGCTCAACAATAATTTGTTCACCCACCATAGAATACTTATGCTCTTGAGAGAAGCCACTAGTGAAACCTATGGCCCCCGAGTCTATTCTCATCATATCAATCTCCATCACTTTAATCTTGTTTTGCTTTTTACTTTGCCTTTTACTTTTCACTTTGCATCTTTATACCAAAAATACCAAAAGAAATATTATATCTATCAGATCTCACTCTCGTAAGTGACTGTGAAGGGATTGGCAACCCCTAATCGTGTTGGTTGCGAGTAGCTATTGTTTTGTGCAGGTACAAGGGACTTGAGCGTGGCCTCCTACTGGATTGATACCTTGGTTCTCAAAAACTGAGGGAAATACTTACGCTACTCTGCTGCATCATCCCTTCCTCTTCGGGGAAATCCAACGCAAGCTCAAGAGGTAGCAGCAGACTCCTCATCCAAGTCCGACATCGAGTCAGCAGACTCCCGCTCCTCCAAGTCCATGAACGCGTGAGCCGACTCCTCCTCGAAGTCCGCCACCATGTCAGCAGACTCCCGCTACTTCAAGTCCACGAACGTGTCAGCCGACTCCTCCTCGAAGTCCGTCACCGTGTCAGCAGACTGCCGCTCCTTCAAGTCCACCAATGCATGAGCAGACTCCTGCTCCAACTCAGCCACGTCAGCCGTCTCCACCGCCTCGGCAATCGCAGAAGAGACACGCCGCAGCTATGGTGCGTACGGTACGAGTCGAGGTACTACAGGAGGTACAGGCGAAGGCAAGCGATATAAATATGGTCCAAGCCTCGCTCCTCTTCCTCAGAGGCCTTACGACATGACCGAGGAGCAAAACAAAGCCATAGTTAAGGCCCAAGTGGACGCACATTTTGGACCGAAACCGGCACCGCCGCCAAGGGATCAAGTGCATGAGGAAAAGATTGACCACTTCATTCGTATGGCTAGACCACCAGCTCCCAAGCCTGTTGACTCAGACTATGAGCGCCAAATCAGGAAGGCACATCGAGCACGACTAGGGAAGGAAGCGAGCTCGAGCTCGAGACAACAAGCAGCTGGCAAAAAATGCGGGAAAACTATTGCCCAACTGGGAGAACAGGCGGCACAATCGACCCCCCCACTTGTTGTGCCAACAACACATGAGAGTATGCGCGCCCTATATTATTGTGGGCTAACCGTTCCCCAGCTGAACAATCTGGTAATAACCAAGGAGCATATAAGGCAGGCTAAAATTCTCGATATCAGTGTTGGACAACTCCTCGAGATCGAGCCCATGTCTCCTCTTAGAGAGGAGGAAATAAAACGGAAATATGTCCAGGGCCAACCTCTGGTCAAGCCCGAGGAGGTCAAGAACCTCCCAATGAGAATGTATGAATTGCATCAGTGGTACATGAACATTACCAAGATTTCCAATCGAGAGTCCCTCATGGTGAATGTCAAGGAGGAGCATTACTTCCATGAGAAAGCTCTGTCCGTTGAGTATTCAGAACTATTTCAGTTATACAATCAAGACGCACTCGACAAATCTCTCATCAGTTGCTATTGTCTATAAGTGATTTCTTTCTGTAATTAAAGTCTCAAGCTAGTTGTAGTGATCATTTTGATCAATCATTACCTGTAATTATCCTCACTATATTTTTTTGTGGTATTATGCAGGATGAAGATGTATGAAATGAAAAAATCTGGACGCTATGGCATTGGGTTCATTGACCCAAATACCGTTAATGAATACACATGAAAAATTACAAGTTGTCGAGCAAGTTTAGAGGAAAGCATGCTAGAGTTCTTCAAGCGCCTCAATAGCAATGAAGATATACTACTTCCTTACAACTTCCTGTGAGTCACACTGTCTTGTACTACAAATTCTGTTTTTGCTTACTAGCTAGCTAGATGTTAATAATAAGTGTATAGGGTTTAGGCTAGTTGATTAGTGGTATGCACATGCCTGCTTAATTAAGACATGCAAACATGTGCGCATGTGATAACCCACAAGTATAGGGGATCGCAACAGTTTTCGAGGGTAGAGTATTCAACCCAAATTTGTTGATTCGACACAAGGGGAGCCAAAGAATATTCTCAAGTATTAGCAGCTGAGTTGTCAATTCAACCACACCTGGAAACTTAGTATCTGCAGCAAAGTGTTTAGTAGCAAAGTAATATGATAGTGGTGATAACGGTAACAAAGTAAAGACAGCAAAAGTAATGTTTTTGGTATTTTTGTAGTGATTGTAACAGTAGCAACGGAAAAGTAAATAAGCATAAACCAGTATATGGAAAACTCATAGGCACCGGATCAATGATGGATAATTATGCCGGATGTGGTTCATCATGTAACAGTCATAACATAGGGTGACACAGAACTAGCTCCAGTTCATCAATATAATGTAGGCATGTATTCCGTAAATAGTCATACGTGCTTATGGAAAAGAACTTGCATGACATCTTTTGTCCTACCCTCCCGTGGCAGCGGGGTCCTATTGGAAACTAAGGGATATTAAGGCCTCATTTTAATAGAGAACTGGAACAAAGCATTAACACACAGTGAATACATGAACTCCTCAAACTATGGTCATCACCGGGAGTGGTCCCGATTATTGTCACTTCGGGGTTGCCGGATCATAACACATAGTAGGTGACTATAGACTTGCAAGATAGGATCTAGAACTCACATATATTCATCAAAACATAATAGGTTCAGATCTGAAATCATGGCACTCGGGCCCTATGTTGGGGAACGTAGCAGAAATTCAAAAAATTTCCTACGTAACACCAAGATCTATCTATGGAGAGACCAGCAACGAGTAGAAAGGGGAGTGCATCTACATACCCTTGTAGATCGCTAAGCAGAAGCGTTCAAGTGAACGGGGTTGATGGAGTCGTACTCGTCGTGATTCAGATCACCGATGATCCTAGTGCCGAACGGACAGCACCTCCGCGTTCAACACACATACAGCTCGACTATGTCTCCCACGCCTTGATCCAGCAAGGAGAGAGGGAGAGGTTGAGGAAGACTCCATCCAGCAGCAGCACAACGGCATGGTGGTGATGGAGGAGCGTGGCAATCCTGCAGGGCTTCGCCAAGCACCCACGGGAGAGGAGGAGGTGTCACGGGAGGGAGGGAGGTGCCAAGGGCTCAGGTATGGATGCCCTCCCTCCCCTCCACTATATATAGGGGCAGGGGAGAAGGGGGAGGCGCAGCCTTGCCCCCTACTCCAAGAAAGGGGTGCGGCCAAGAGGGGGGGAGGAGTCCATCCTCCCCAAGGCACCTCGGAGGTGCCTTCCCCCTTGAGGACTCTTCCCTCTAGGGTTCCCTAGGTGCATGGGCCTCTTGGGGCTGGTGCCCTTGGCCCATGTAGGCCAAGGCGCACCCCCTACAGCCCATGTGGCCCCCCGGGGCAGGTGGCCCCACCCGGTGGGCCCCCGGGACCCTTCCGGTGGTCCCGGTACAATACTGATGACCCCGAAACTTGTCCCGATGGCCGAAACAGGACTTCCTATATATAAATCTTTACCTCCGGACCATTCCGGAACTCCTCATGACGTCCGGGATCTCATCCGGGACTCCGAACAACATTCGGTAACCACATACAAACTTCCTTTATAACCCTAGCGTCATCGAACCTTAAGTGTGTAGACCCTACGGGTTCGGGAGACATGTAGTCATGACCGAGATGTTCTCCGGTCAATAACCAACAGCGGGATCTGGATACCCATGTTGTCTCCCACATGTTCCACGATGATCTCATCGGATGAACCACGATGTCAAGGACTCAATCAATCCCGTATACAATTCCCTTTGTCTAGCGGTATGGTACTTGCCCGAGATTCGATCGTCGGTATACCGATACCTTGTTCAATCTCGTTACCGGCAAGTCTCTTTACTCGTTCCGTAACACATCATCCCGTGATCAACCCCTTGGTCACATTGTGCACATTATGATGATGTCCTACCGAGTGGGCCCAGAGATACCTCTCCGTTTACACGGAGTGACAAAATCCCAATCTCGATTCGTGCCAACCCAACAGACACTTTCAGAGATACCCGTAGTGTACCTTTATAGCCACCCAGTTACTTGTGACGTTTGGCACACCCAAAGCACTCCTACGGTATCCGGGAGTTGCACAATCTCATGGTCTAAGGAAATGATACTTGACATTAGAAAAGCTTTAGCATACGAACTACATGATCTTGTGCTAGGCTTAGGATTGGGTCTTGTCCATCACATCATTCTCCTAATGATGTGATCCCGTTATCAACGACATCCAATGTCCATGGTCAGGAAACCGTAACCATCTATTGATTAACGAGCTAGTCAACTAGAGGCTTACTAGGGACATGGTGTTGTCTATGTATCCACACATGTATCTGAGTTTCCTATCAATACAATTCTAGCATGGATAATAAACGATTATCATGAACAAGGAAATATAATAATAATCAATTTATTATTGCCTCTAGGGCATATTTCCAACAGTCTCCCACTTGCACTAGAGTCAATAATCTAGTTCACATCGATATGTGATTAACACTCAAGGTCACATCCCCATGTGACTAACACCCAAATAGTTTACTAGAGTCAATAATCTAGTTCACATTTACCATGTGATTAACACTCGATGAGTTCTGGGTTTGATCATGTTATGCTTGTGAGAGAGGTTATAGTCAACGGGTCTGAACCTTTCAGATCCATGTGTGCTTTACAAATCTCTATGTCATCTCCTAGATGCAGCTACCACGTTCTATTTGGAGCTATTCCAAATAACTGTTCTACTTGGAGCTATTCTAAATTGTTGCTCCATTATACGTATCTGGTATCTCTACTCAGAGCTATCCGGATAGGTGTTAAGCTTGCATCGACGTAACCCTTTACGACGAACTCTTTTACCACCTCCATAATTGAGAAAATTCCTTAGTCCACTAGTTACTAAGGATAACTTTGACCGCTGTCCTGTGAGCCATTCTTGGATCACTCTTGTACCCCTTGACTGACTCATGGCAAGGCACACTTCAGGTGCGGTACACAGCATAGCATACTGAAGAGCCTACGTCTTAAGCATAGGGGACGACCTTCGTCCTTTCTCTCTATTCTGCCGTGGTCGAGCTTTAAGTCTTAACTTCGTACCTTACAACTCAGGCAAGAACTCCTTCTTTGACTGGTCCATCTTGAACACCTTCAAGATCATGTCAAGGTATGTGCTCATTTGAAAGTATTATTAAGCATTTTGATCTATCCTTATAGATCTTGATGCTCAACGTTCAAGTAGCTTAATCCAGGCTTTCCATTGAAAAACACTTTCAAAATAACCCTATATGCTTTCCAGAAATTCTACGTCATTTCTGATCAACAATATGTCAACAACATATACTCATCAGAAATTCTATAGTGCTCCCACTCACTTCTTTGGAAATACAAGTTTCTCATAAACTTTGTATACACCCAAAATCTTTGATCATCATCAAAGCATACATTCCAACTCCGAGATGCTCACTCCAGTCCTCAGAAGGATTGCTGGAGCTTTGCATACTTATTAGCATATTTCAGGATGGACAAAACCTTCCGGTTGTATCACATACAACCTTTCCTCAAGAATCATCGAGGAAACAATGTTTTGACATCCTATCTGCAAGATTTCATAAATAATGCAGTAATTGCTAATATAATTCCAACAGACTCTTAGCATCGCTACGAGTGAGAAAGTCTCATCGTAGTCAACTCCTTGAACTTGTCGAAAAACATCTTAACGACAAGTCGAGCTTTCTCAATGGTGACACTTACCATCATTGTCTGTCTTCCTTTCAAAATCCATATGTACCTAACAGCCTTACGACCATCAAGTAGTTCCTCCAAAGTCTACACTTTGTTTTCATACATGGATCCTCTCTCGGGTTTTATGGCCTTGAGCCATTTATCGGAATCCGGGCCCACCATCGCTTCTCCATAGCTCGTAGGTTCATTGTTGTCTAGCAACATGACTTCCAAGACAGGATTACTGTACCACTCTGAAGTAGTACGTATCCTTGTCACCCTACGAGGTTTGGGAGTGACTCGATCCGAAGTTTCATGATCACTATCATAAGCTTCCACTTCAGTTGGTGTACGTGCCACAGGAACAACTTCCTGTGCCCTGCTACACACTTGTTGAAGTGACGGTTCAATAACCTCATCAAGTCTCCACCATCCTCCCACTCAACTTTTCGAGAGAAACTTTTCCTCGAGAAAGGACCCGATTCTAGAAACAATCCATATTGCTTTCGGATCTGAATTAGGAGGTATACCCAACTGTTTTGGGTTTCCTATGAAGATGCATTTTATCCGCTTTGGGTTCGAGCTTATCAACCTGAAACTTTTCATATAAGCGTCGCAGCCCCAAGCTTTTAAGAAACGACAACTTAGGTTTCTCTAAACCATAATTCATACGGTGTCATCTCATCGGAATTATGTGGTGCCCTATTTAAAGTGAATGTGGTTGTCTCTAATGCCTAACCCATGAACGATAGTGGTAACTCGATAAGAGACATCATGGTATGCACCATATCCAATAGGGTGCAACTATGACGTTTGGACACACCATCACACTATGGTGTTCCAGGCTGTATCAGTTGTGAAACAATTTCCACAATGTCTTAATTCTGTGCCAAGCTCGTGATTCAGATATTCATCTCTATGATCATATCATAGATCTTTTATCCTCTTGTCACGACGATCTTTCAACTTCGCACTGAAATTACTTGAACCTTTCAATAATTCAGACTCGTGATTCATCAAGTAAATATACTCAACATCTACTCGAATCATCTGTGAAGTAAGAACATAACGATATCCACTACACGCCTTAGCACTCATTGGACTGCACACATCAAAATGTATTACTTCCAGCAAGTTGCTTTCTGGTTCCATTTTACTGAAACCGAGGCTTTCAGTCATCTTGCCCATGTGGTATGATTTGCATGTCTCAAGTGATTCAAAATCAAGTGAGTCAAAACGGTCCATTTGCATGGAGTTTCTTCATGCATATACACCAATAGACATGGTTCGCATGTCTCAAACTTTTCAAAACCGAGTGAGCCCAAAGATCCATCAATATGGAGCTTCTTCATGCGTTTTATACCGATATGACTTACGTGGCAGTGCCACAAGTAGGTGGTTCTATCATTACTATCTTTTGGCATGAACATGTGTATCACTACGATCAAGATTTAATAAACCATTCATTTTAGGTGTAAGACCATTGAAGGTATTATTCAAATAAACAGAGTAACCATTATTCTCCTTAAATGAATAACCGTATTGCGATAGACGTAATCCAATCATGTCTATGCTCAACGCAAACACCAAATAACAATTATTTAGGTTTAACACCAATCTCTTTGGTAGAGGGAGCGTGCGATGCTTGATCATATCAAGCTTGGAAAAACTTCCAACACATATCATCAGCTCACCTTTAGCTAGTCTCCGTTTATTCCGTAGCCTTTTGTTTCGAGTTACTAACACTTAGCAACCGAACCGGTATCTAATACCCTGGTGCTACTAGGAGTACTAGCAAAGTACACATTAACACAATGTATATCCAATATACTTCTATCGACCTTGCCAGCCTTATCATCTACCAAGTATCTAGGGTAATTCTGCTCCAGTGGTTGTTCCCCTTATTACAGAAGCACTTAGTCTCGGGTTTGGGTTTTACCTTGGGTTTCTTCACTAGAGCAGCAGCTGATTTGCCGTTTCATGAAGTATCCCTTCTTGCCCTTGCCCTTCTTGAAACTAGTGGTTTCACCAACCATCAACAATTGATGCTCCTTCTTGATTTCTACTTTCGCGGTGTCAAGCATCGCGAGTACCTCAAGGATCACCATATCTATCCCTGATATGTTATAGTTCATCACGAAGCTCTAACAGCTTGGTGGCAATGACTTTGGAGAACCATCACTGTCTTATCTGGAAGATCAACTCCCACTCGATTCAAATGATTGTTGTACTCAGACAATCTGAGCACAAGCTCAACAATTGAGCTTTTCTCCTTAGTTTGCAGGTTAAGAAAGTCATCGGAGGTCTTATTCCTCTTGACATGGGCACGAGCCTGAAATCCCAATTTCAGCCCTCAAAACATCTCATATGTTTCACGATGTTTCAAAAACGTCTTTGGTGCCTCAACTCTAAACCGTTTAACTCAACTATCACGTAGTTATCAAAACATGTATGTCAGATGTTCGCAACAACCACAGACAACGTTCGAGGTTTAGCACACTGAGCGGTGCATTAAGGTCATAAGCCTTCTATGAAGCAATGAGGACAATCCTCAGTTTACGGACCTAGTCCGCATAATTGCTACTATCAACTTTCAACTAATTTTTCTCTAGGAACATATCTAAACAGTAGAACTATAGCGTGAGCTACGACATAATTTGCAAAAACCTTTTGACTATGTTCAGGATAATTAAGTTCATCTTATGAACTCCCACTCAGATAGACATCCCTCTAGTCATCTAAGTGATTACATGATCCGAGTCAAACTAGGCCGTGTCCGATCATCACGTGAGACGGACTAGTCATCATCGGTGAACATCTTCATGTTGATCGTATCTTCTATAAGACTCATGTTCGACCTTTCGGTCTCCGTGTTCCGAGGCCATGTCTGTACATGCTAGGCTCGTCAAGTTAACCCTAAGTGTTTTGCATGTGTTCTGAGGCCATGTCTGTACATGCTAGGCTCGTCAACACCCGTTGTATTTGAACGTCTGAATAAAACACCCGATCATCACGTGATGTTTTGAAACAGCGAACTGTCGCAACGGTGCACAGTTAGGGGAGAACACTTCTTGAAATTGTTGTAAGGGATCATCTTATTTACTACCGTCGTTCTAAGCAAATAAGATGTATAAACATGATAAACATCACATGCAATCAAATAGTGACATGATATGGCCATCATCACTTTGCTCCTTTTGATCTCCATCTTCGGGGCTCCATGATCATCATCGTCACCGGCATGACACCATGATCTCCATCATTATGATCTTCATCATCGTGTCTTCATGAAGTTGCCTCGCCAACTATTACTTCTACTACTATGGCTAACGGTTAGCAATAAAGTAAAGTAATTACATGACGTTTAAGTTGACACGCAGGTCACAAATAAATAAAGACAACTCCTATGGCTCCTGCCGGTTGTCATACTCATCGACATGCAAGTCGTGATTCCTATTACAAGAACATGATCAATCTCATACATCACATATATCATTCATCACATCCTTTTTGGCCATATCACATCACATAGCATACCCTGCAAAAACAAGTTAGACGTCCTCTAATTGTTGTTTGCATGTTTTACGTGGCTGCTATGGGTTTCTAGCAAGAACGTTTCTTACCTACGCATGAACCACAACGTGATATGCCAATTTCTATTTACCCTTCATAAGGACCCTTTTCATCGAATCCGATCCGACTAAAGTGGGAGAGACAGACACCCGCCAGCCACCTTATGCAACTAGTGCATGTTTGTCGGTGGAACCGGTCTCACGTAAGCGTACGTGTAAGGTTGGTCCGGGCCGCTTCATCCCACGATGCCGCCGAATCAAGATAAGACTAGTAACGGCAAGCATATTGAACAATATCGACGCCCACAACTACTTTGTGTTCTACTCGTGCAAAGAATCTACGCAATAGACCTAGCTCATGATGCCACTGTTGGGGAACGTAGCAGAAATTCAAAAATTTTCCTACGTAGCACCAAGATCTATCTATGGAGAGACCAGCAACGAGTAGAAAGCGGAGTGCATCTACATACCCTTGTAGATCGCTAAGCGGAAGCGTTCAAGTGAACGGGGTTGATGGAGTCGTACTCGTCGTGATTCAGATCACCGATGATCCTAGTGCCGAACGGACGGCACCTCCGCGTTCAACACACGTACAGCTCGACGATGTCTCCCACACCTTGATCCAGCAAGGAGAGAGGGAGAGGTTGAGGAAGACTCCATCCAGCAGCAGCACAACGGCATGGTGGTGATGGAGGAGCGTGGCAATCCTGCAGGGCTTCGCCAAGCACCCACGGGAGAGGAGGAGGTGTCACGGGAGGGAGGGAGGTGCCAAGGGCTCAGGTATGGATGCCCTCCCTCCCCTCCACTATATATAGGGGCAGGGGAGAAGGGGGAGGCGCAGCCTTGCCCCCTACTCCAAGAAAGGGGTGCGGCCAAGAGGGGGGGAGGAGTCCATCCTCCCCAAGGCACCTCGGAGGTGCCTTCCCCCTTGAGGACTCTTCCCTCTAGGGTTCCCTAGGCGCATGGGCCTCTTGGGGCTGGTGCCCTTGGCCCATGTAGGCCAAGGCGCACCCCCTACAGCCCATGTGGCCCCCCGGGGCAGGTGGCCCCACCCGGTGGGCCCCCGGGACCCTTCCGGTGGTCCCGGTACAATACCGATGACCCCGAAACTTGTCCCGATGGCCGAAACAGGACTTCCTATATATAAATCTTTACCTCCGGACCATTCCGGAACTCCTCGTGAAGCCCGAGATCTCATCCGGGACTCCGAACAACATTCGGTAACCACATACAAACTTCCTTTATAACCCTAGCGTCATCGAACCTTAAGTGTGTAGACCCTACGGGTTCGGGAGACATGTAGTCATGACCGAGATGTTCTCCGGTCAATAACCAACAGCGGGATCTGGATACCCATGTTGGCTCCCACATGTTCCACGATGATCTCATCGGATGAACCACGATGTCAAGGACTCAATCAATCCCGTATACAATTCCCTTTGTCTAGCAGTATGGTACTTGCCCGAGATTCGATCGTCGGTATACCGATACCTTGTTCAATCTCGTTACCGGCAAGTCTCTTTACTCGTTCCGTAACACATCATCCCGTGATCAACCCCTTGGTCACATTGTGCACATTATGATGATGTCCTACCGAGTGGGCCCAGAGATACCTCTCCGTTTACACGGAGTGACAAAATCCCAATCTCGATTCGTGCCAACCCAACAGACACTTTCGGAGATACCCGTAGTGTACCTTTATAGCCACCCAGTTACGTTGTGACGTTTGGCACACCCAAAGCACTCCTACGGTATCCGGGAGTTGCACAATCTCATGGTCTAAGGAAATGATACTTGACATTAGAAAAGCTTTAGCATACGAACTACATGATCTTGTGCTAGGCTTAGGATTGGGTCTTGTCCATCACATCATTCTCCTAATGATGTGATCCCGTTATCAACGACATCCAATGTCCATGGTCAGGAAACCGTAACCATCTATTGATTAACGAGCTAGTCAACTAGAGGCTTACTAGGGACATGGTGTTGTCTATGTATCCACACATGTATCTGAGTTTCCTATCAATACAATTCTAGCATGGATAATAAACGATTATCATGAACAAGGAAATATAATAATAATCAATTTATTATTGCCTCTAGGGCATATTTCCAACACCCTAGTGACAAGCATTAAGCATAGCAAAGTCATAGCAACATCAATCTCAGAACATAGTGGATACTAGGGATCAAACCCTAACAAAACTAACTCAATTACATGATAAATCTCATCCAACCCATCACCGTCCAGCAAGCCTACGATGCAATTACTCACGCACGGCGGTGAGCATCATGAAATTGGTGATGGAGGATGGTAGATGATGATGACGGCGACGAATCCCCCTCTCCGGAGCCCCGAACGGACTCCAGATCAGCCCTCCCGAGAGAGATTAGGGCTTGGCGGCGGCTCCGTATCGTAAAACGCGATGAAACTTTCTCTCTGATTTTTTTCTCCTCGAAAGCCAATATATGGAGTTGGAGTTGGCATCGGAGGGCCACCAGGGGGGCCACGAGGTAGGGGGCGCGCCCAGGGGGGAGGGGCGCACCCCCCACCCTCGTGGACAGGGTGTGGGCCCCCTGGTCTTCATCTTTGGCGAGGATTTTTTATTATTTATTCTAAGATATTCCGTGGAGTTTCAGGTCATTCCGAGAACTTTTGTTTTCTGCACATAAAACAACACCATGGCAATTCTGCTGAAAACAGTGTCAGTCCGGGTTAGTTCCATTCAAATCATACAAGTTAGAGTCCAAAACAAGGGCAAAAGTGTTTGGAAAAGTAGATACGACGGAGACGTATCAGCATGCAGTTACCACTGGATCTTGTTAGTCATTAAAGTTGATAAAGGAACAGTTGAAGTACTGGACTCACTACTAGGAAGAAAGTGACTTCGCCATCATGAAGGGGATAGTCGGCAGGTAATTTCAATCATTATTAATTATATCTCGTCCTATTTAATTAGTTCGTCATTTCCTGATATCAACTATTTAATAACCCCTTTATTCATTTTCTTTGCTGGTGGGCGGGGCTTGGGCAAAGTACATCAAGGTGACTCCAGGCAAATGGCGACAAAAGTTGTATTGGTTTCGACCCAAGGTAAGTAATTAAGTATTACTGGCTAGCTTACCATCACTTTAATTCTTGTTTCAATACCATTAATTAATTATTATGCTTGATTAATTATTATCTATTTAAATTCCATTCTCGTAAAGGCCTTGAAGCAGGCTCCGGGGACTGATTTGTGTGCATACTACGTTTGCGAGAACATTTGAATGATGGCGTCCGAAAGGAGCAAATCTGATAGACGAGAATGGGTACGTTTGTTAGAATACTATTCACAATATTTACATCATTATTGATATCTTTTTTTTGCATCGCAACTAGAACTTTATTTTAGTATCATTCGGTTACAATCTGCCCGTAGGCTAACAAGGAGGAAATCGGGGCTCTGCTCTAGCCAGCACTCCGTGCCCTCGAGCGAGAAACGAGTGAGCCGGCGTATTGAGCTCCCTGCTTACATGATGAACCAAAAAAGAAACAAAATTGAGGATTATATCATCTAGTTCTCAAAAGATAGGTGCTGCAACCGATCTAGAGTTGTCGCGCGAGTTCCATTGGGTGACCAGCTCCATGCTATCGACCTCCATGATCACATGTGACATCCCGCAAAGCTGAGCAAAGATCACACCCTCTTGGAAGGCTAGCAGTTCGGCGATGAAAGGATCTGAAACGCCGACTAGTGGCTTGCACCAAGCCCCAATGAAAGATAAATGGGATCGGGCAACGCCACCAGCTCCACCTGTGAATGCATCCGGGAAAACCGATCCATCAGTATTGATGGTGATCCACCCCGCGTCGGGGGGTTTCTAACCCTGTCTCACCTGCACCCTCGTGCGGCGAATAGGTAACTCTAGCAAAGATAGGGTTTCATGTATCCATCTGAGTGCCTGAGCGGGATCATAACCATCTTGATCATGAGTCCACTTGTTCCTGGAGGTCCATATAGCGTGCATGATTGTGATGATCTTGCATCTGGTGTCGTCTGTGAACATGGGATCCAACACAATATCACGCACCCACGTTAGCGGATGCAGCCGAGGTAGTTGAAGGTCGAACCGCTCCTTTGCCGCAATCCAGAACTGCTTCGCATGCGAGCATGAAATAAGAGCATGCATCAAATCTTCATCCATTGCCTGACAGATATCACAGAGTCCAAGTGGCTTAATATGTCGATGCTTCAAAGTAGAGGAATTCGGTAAGATACCACGAAGCACTCTCCACCAGAAAATTTTGACTTTCGGCACCACATGCATTTTCCAAAGTGCAGACCACAACTGTTTATTTGCTGATGAAGTGTCCATAGTCGTCCCTTCCTCTAGAGAGCTAAGCTCGTTGCGAGTCATGAGAGAACGATACGCTGATTTGACAGTGTAGTTGCCTGACTTTTCCAATGCCCACGCCAAAGTGTCTTCCCCTCCCGCTCTATTCAAAGGAATGTTCAGAATGGCCTCGACATCCGGAAGGAGGAAATTTTGGCAAACAAGATCAATATTCCAGTTACTGGTGTAATCATCGATCAACTCTAATACACGCTCGAGAGTTATCGAGCACCAAACGCAAGTGCTTGGCATGATCTTCCTTGTTCTTCGAAAAGACCAGAATGTCATAGAGCTAGACCAAGACGAAGTCATTTGTGTAGGCGTTGTAGGCGTTGAAGATGAAGTTCATCATGCGAGAGAAAGTCAGAGGAGCGTTGACGAGACCAAAAGACATGATAGTGTATTCATATGAACCATAGCTTGTTCTGAAAGCCGTCTTGGGAATATCTTGCTCACGGATTCGAATCTGGTGATAGCCCATACAGAGATCAAGCTTGGAGAATACTTGAGCACCTTTGAGTTGTTCAAACAGCTCGTTGATGTTGGGAAGTGGGTACTTGTTCTTTATAGTCTTCTTGTTCAATGGACGGTAATCAACACAAAGTCGGTCCGTTCCATCCTTCTTCTTCACAATAAGAACTCCACAACCCCATGGAGAAGAACTAGGTCGGATGAGACCCATTCGCTCTTGAATATCGAGATGCTTATTCAGCTCCTTCAACTCTTCAGGTCCAAGCTTGTAAGGACATTTGCAAACAGGTTTCGTGCCAGGCTCAAGATCGATGACGAATTCAACTGGCCGGTGCAGAGGCATTCCTGGAAGCTCTTCTGGAAAGACGTCTTGATATTCGCAAACGACTGGAATTTGAGAGATGGCATCCAGTTCACCCTTCTCATTAAGAGAAAAATAGACGGATTGTATTATCCCGAGCGGCAAAGACAATTACATCCTCAGACGAATGAGTCAATTGAATCTGCCTGGCAGCACAATCAAGCTGAGCCTTGTGCTTAGAAAGCCAGTCCATTCCAAGAATAAGATCAATATCCGAGTTACCAAGGACCATTGGAGAAGCCAGAAACTTGAAATCACCCATCATGATAGAAACATCCGGAATCTCGTAGTTTGCGAGCAAACATTTGCCCAGTGAGACAACTGCTAACGGCTTATGCAAAACTTGAGAAGACAACTCATGCTTAGATGCAAAAGGTCTCGAGATGAAACAATCCGATGCACCAGTGTCAAAAAGTACTTTTGCAGGAACATTGTTAACAGGAAGGTTACCCATGATGACATCGGACGAGTCCTCTGCCTGAGCTGCATTCATCAAGTTGACCTTGGCGTGCTTGGGGTTATGCTTGACCACAGCTGTACTTGCCGATCTCATAGGAGGAGGAGGAGGAGGGAGACGCCTCTGATTGAAGCATTTGTTGGCATAGTGACCCTTCTGTTGGCACTTGTTGCACGTGACCTCTGAAAGCGGACGGTGATACGGAGCACTCGATCTTGGAGCTTGAGACGAAGTCTTGTTCTAAAAGCCAGGGTTGGGTGGGTGGGAAGATCCACTGCCACCTTTGCTCTTCTGCTGATAAGGCTGACGGAATGGAGGAGGAGGAAGCCAATACTTCTGCTGCTTAGCCACTTGAGTTGAGGAAGAAGGAGTAGCATATCTGACTCGCTTCTTGGAAGCATCGCACTTCAGTTGAGCAGTCTATTGCATCATTGCCATGTTGTAAAACTCATCGTACCTCTTGGGCTCAAAGAGGACAAGAGCTAGCTGGATTTCTTCTCTGAGACCACCCCTGAACTGGTATATCATGCTCTTCTCGTCGGGGACGTCCTGCTTAGCAAAACGGGTGAGCTTCTGAAACATCTTGTTGTACACGTAAACAGACATAGAGCCTTGCTTCAGGTTGCAGAATTCCTCATGCTTGCTTTCAACCACGCTCTGAGGAATATGATGAGCTTTGAAGTCTTGACGGAATTCATCCCAGGTAATCACATGACCTCCTCTGGAATCTTTGTACTGCTGAAACCATTCTGCAACTTGGTCTTTGAGTTGGAAGGAAGCGAACTTGACAAAGTCCTCAGACCTGACGTTACTGCACTCGAAATGCTTGCATATGTCCACGAGCCAATCATCAGCGCATGTTGCCTCAACACAATTGCTGAAGGTCTTTGGAGGGTGGCCTCTCCTCACTGGATCCGGACGGCGGCGCTGACGAGGGTGGCGCACGGCGGGAGGGCCGGCCGATGGTGCGGCGAGCTCCGCAGGGCGGCGCGGCGAGCTCCGGCCACCGGAGCGGGGCGGTGCGGTGAAGGAACAGGCACGGGCGGCGGCGCGAGGTCGGGGATGAAGGCGGCACGGTGC
>NC_041388.1:6801993-6811352 GCF_002162155.2 Triticum dicoccoides | reverse complement strand
GGGCCGGCCACGGGCCCCGCGGGCCCGCGGCGGCGGGAGGCGGAGAAGTGGGGCTCGTGCGCCACGTGGCGGCTCGGGACTGGTGGCACGATTGTGTCTGGCGCGTCCGGACGTGTCCGGCGCGCTGATGACGAATGGGCTAGGGTTAGGGTAGGATTTGACCCGGAATTTCGGAGGAGGGGCTAGTTTTATAGGTAGAGGGAGCTAGGAAGCTCCAAATGAGGTGCGGTTTTCGGCCACGCGATCGTGATCGAATGCTATAGATGATGGAAGGGTCTTTGGTGGGTTTTGGGCCAAATTGGAAGGGTGTTGGGCTGCAACACAAACGAGGCCTTCTCGGTCCCTCGGCTAACCGTTGGAGTATCAAACGAAGTCCAAATGACACGAAACTTGACAGGCGGTGTACCGGTAGTACACCAAGGCCGCATGGCAAGTCTCGGTCCAATCCAGAAATGTTTAAGCCCCACACACAAAAAGAGGTAGAAAGGACCATCGGAGGAGATAGGAGCGCCGGAATGCAAAACGGACAACGGGGAAAATGCTCGGATGCATGAGACGAACACGTATGCAAATGCAATGCACATGATGACATGATATGAGATGCATGACAAAGGCAACAACACACGGAGGCAAAAACCTGAACCCGAGGAAAATAAAATAACTTAGCGTCGGAAACGGCAAGAGTTGGGATACATATAAGGTAAATTACATCCGGGGTGTTACAGGCAGCCCCGAGGCGACCAACCGGTTTCATAGTAACAGTGGTGGGGATCCAAGGATCATTCCAAATGGACGTGGAGGAACCATCACCTATCCGGTGGATCAACCCAGCTTCCAAAGCTTTCCTTCCCGCAACAATCGCCTTCTAGGTCGAGGAAGCATTCTTAGGAATCGTAGCTTGGAGGAAACTTGTATGAGGGAAATACTTGCCCTTCAATACCCGAGCACAGAGAGAGCTAGGGTTTGTTAGGAGTCGCCAGCCTTGCTTGCCGAGCATGGCTAGATTGAAGACTTGAGGATCCTTAAATCCCAGACCGCCCTTAATCTTTGGCTGTGTCAGCTTATCCCATGAGAGCCAGTGTAGGGATCGCTTGTCCAAAGAACTACCCCACCAGTATTTTGCCATGGGCGATGTGATAGTCTTACATACTTTTTTGGTCAGCTGAAAACAACTCATGCTATATGTTGGGATTGCTTGAGCAATGGATTTAAGTAGCACTTCCCTTCCCGCACAAGCAAGGTTACGTTCTGACCATCCACCGATCTTGCTGCGTATATGATCACTGATGTGGTTGAAGGTACCGCTAGTGATTCTTCCAATGGCCGTGGGCATTCCCAAATATTGTTCAGAGAACGCCTCGACTACGATGCCAAGAGATTGTTTGAGGGTTGCTCGAAGGGGCTGTTCTGTATTGCCATTGAAGAAGATGGCGCTCTTGTCACGGTTCACTGCTTAGCCGGAACAAGTAGCATAAATATGAAGAATCTCATTGAGCCATTCTGCACTCTGGGTGTTAGCTTTGAGGAAAATGAGACTATCGTCAGCAAATAAAAGGTGACTAACCCAAGGTGCATGAACACTCACACGGATCCCCCTGTCAATATGTGCCCCGCCAAAGTTATTGAGCATGGAGGTGAGGCCTTGGGTGCATATGAGGAAGAGATATGGAGAGACTGGGCACCCTTGACGGAGCCCTCTGGTTGGATTGAAGTACGGGAGCAGCTCTCTGTTAACCTTGATAGTAAAACGGACCGATGTAAAACACTTCATAATGAGGCTAGTAAAACGATCACCGAAGCCCAATCTAGCTAGCATAGCTTCGAGATAATGCCATTCCACACGATCATATGCTTTTAGCATATCAAGTTTGATAGCGCAGCTGAAATTCTTGCCCTTCTTCCTTCTCCTGATGGCGTGAATACACTCATAGGCCACTATTATGATCAGTTCTACGAGAAAATCTATTTATATATATGCATAACGTGTACATTACGTAGTATCGTAAAATACCAGCAAACAAAAAAGAATTAAATGGAAAACACAAAATTAATGGAAAAATAAAAATTAAAACCAACCCCCCCCCAAACATTTAGTACCGGTTGGTGTTATCAATCGGTACTAATGGTCTACCAGCACCCGGACCTGGCTCGTGCCACGTGGTGACACTTTAGCGCCGGTTCATGCCGAACTGATAGTAAAGGGGGGGGGCTTTAGTCTCTAGAACCGGCACTAAAGGCCCTTACGAACCGGCGCTAAAGCCCGGTTCTGCACTAGTGCCTCGTGGACGGTGGGTGGCCCCCCTGGTAATTCTTTCGCCCAATATTTTTTATATATTCTGAAACATGCCCCCGTGAAGTTTCAGGACTTTTGGAGATGTGCAGAATAGGTCTCTAATATTTGCTCCTTTTCCAGCCCAAAATTCCAGCTGCCGGCATTCCCCCTCTTCATGTAAACCTTGTAAAATAAGAGAGAATAGGCATAAGTATTGTGACATAATGTGTGATAACAGCCCATAATGCAATAAATATCGATATAAAAGCATGATGCAAAATGGACGTATCACATACCTGCAAGCTTAAATAATCCACAAACTTCATCCACATAGATTAGGTGCATATCGGGATGTAATGTTCCATCTCCTATAAATGGGTTAGCTAGCAGTTTCTCTATCATACCCGAAGGAATTTCAAAGTAAACATTTTTAGTAGGTTCAGGAGGTTGAGGAGCAACTCTTTGCTCTACTGGTCGGGGTGAAGATACCCCGAACAAGCCCCTCAAAGGATTATTTTCCATAGTAACAAATGATAGTAAATTTCAACACACTATATAAATTTTTCCTTACCAAATTCTACCTACCAAAGTGCTTCACTCCCCGGCAACGGCGCAAGAAAAGAGTCTTCATGACCCACAAGTATAGGGGATCTATCATAGTCCTTTCGATAAGTAAGAGTGTCGAACCCAACGAAGAGCAGAAGGAAATGACAAGTAGTTTTCAGTAAGGTATTCTCTGCAAGCACTGAAATTATCGGTAATAGATAGTTTTGTAATAAGGTAATTCGTAACGGGTAACAAGTAAAAAAAGTAAACAAGGTGCAGCAAGGTGGCCCAATCCTTTTTGTAGCAAAGGACAAGCCTGGACAAACTCTTATATAAAGTAAAGCGCTCCTGAGGACAAATGGGAATTATCTTCAAGCTAGTTTTCATCATGCTCATATGATTCACGTTCGTTACTTTGATAATTTGATATGTGGGTGGACCGGTGCTTGGGTACTGCCCTTCCTTGGACAAGCATCCCACTTATGAATTAAGGTAAACCTAATCATAGCATGAAACATATGGATCCAAATCAGCCTCTTACGAAGCAACGCATAAACAAGAGTTTAAGCTTCTGTCACTCTAGCAACCCATCATCTACTTATTACTTCCCAATGCCTCCCCCTAGGCCCAAACAATGGTGAAGTGTCATGTAGTCAACGTTCACATAACACCACTAGAGGAAATACAACATACATCTCATCAAAATATCGAACGAATACCAAATTCACATGACTACTTATAACAAGACTTCTTCCATGTCCTTAGGAACAAACGTAACTACTCACAAATCATATTCATGTTCATAATCAGAGGGGTATTAATGTGCATAAAGGATCTGAACATATAATATTCCACCAAATAAACCAACTAGCATCAACTATAAGGAGTAATCAACAATACTAGCAACCCACAGGTACCAATCTGAGGTTTTGAGACAAAGATCGGATACAAGAGATGAACTAGGGTTTGAGAGGAGATGGTGCTGGTGAAGATGTTGATGGAGATTGACCCCCTCCCGATGAGAGGATCGATGGTGATGATGATGGTGACGATTTCCCCCTCCCGGAGGGATGTTTCCCCGGCAGAACAGCTCCGCCGGAGCCGTAGATTGGTTCCTCTATGGTTTTGCCTCGAGACGGTGACGCTTCGTCCCGAAAGCTCCCTTTTGATTTTTTCCAAGGCAAAAGACACCTTATACCAGAAGATGGCATCAGGGGGCTTCAAGGTGGCCCACGAGGCAGGGGGCGCGCCCTCCACCCTCATGTACTAAGTTTTCTTCGCCCAATATTTTTAATATATTCCAAAACTGGCTTTTGTGGAGTTTCAGGACTTTTGGAGTTGTGCAGAATAGGTCTCTAATATTTGCTCCTTTTCTAGCCCAGAATTCCAGCTGCCGGCATTCTCCTTGTTCATATAAACCTTGTAAAATAAGAGAGAAATGGCATAAGTATTGTGACATAATGTGTAATAACAGCCCATAATGCAATAAATATTGATATAAAAGCATGATGTAAAATAGACGTATCAGTCTTGTCCATCACATCATTCTCTAATGATGTGATCCCGTTCATCAAATGACAACACATGTCCATGGCTAGGAAACTTAACCATCTTTGATTAACGAGCTAGTCAAGTAGAGGCATACTAGGGACACTCTGTTTTGTCTATGTATTCACCCATGTACTAAGTTTTCGGTTAATACAATTCTAGCATGAATAATAAACATTTATCATGATATAATGAAATATAAATAACAACTTTATTATTGCCTCTAGGGCATATTTCCTTCACGTACACACACATAACCTGCCTCCCACAACTGCTTTTTCTGAATACTCCCGTTTTGGTTTTTTCCACGGTCCCACTTTTCCTTTCCTTGTATGTCATCACACCCCGCTGCCATCGGACAGCGCCCCCGTCCAGGAGTACACCCCGCTGCCACCAGACGACATCGCCATTCGGGAGTACACCGGTTGGCCCATGATAGCCGAGATTTTCAAAATGCTCACCGTCATTGCAAAGCAACTTTGACCAGTGGCTCGCTGACAATCTCCACCAAGTTCTACAAGACGTTCACACTTCCTTTTTTCACATGCAATTGAGAGTCAAATATTATTATCCATACAAGGTCCTCATAATTACTATGGCCACATTTCCCTTTTTGACGCTTTAGCCAGCTTTTCTAGCTGTGTTGTTGAGGATGGTTGTAAGATACTTTTGGTTGCTTTAATGTAAACTCTGGGGAAAGGGGGGGGTTCATCTAAAAAAATAAAAAACATTGCTATATATACCACGACTATTAACAAATAGTAGATGTTTACGGAAAAAAGAGGTCAAACATGTCGGGGCCTATTTTTAAATACTGAAAAAAAACACTATTAGATATACTATGGTTTATAAAACTGAAGTATTAATTGGTGCCAAACAATTGTTATCCCATTGTCAGAAGAGTAAATAAAGAACATATTATCCTCATACCCATATTTATGAAAATGTTTAGTCAGCAAGAACATTTACTTGCCCACTTCATTGCAAACCAACTCATATGTGCCACTATTAATTAATGTAAAATTACTTTGCATCTTAGCAAAGTTTAGAACCAGATGGACAACTATAAAGAGGCTCAAATATACTTGTATTTCCTTTTTACTTCCCCTATGTGCTGCACTTAGAGTATGATGGTGACAATCAAATGGACATGATTATCTTTACCTGGATATAATTTGCACCATTGAACAGATTTTATCCAGTTTAAAACCGTTCTTCGTAGTATGTGCCTATCACAAATGAGTAAGATGTTAATAGAACTACGTAGTTTTTAGATGAAATCACCAAAAAGGGTGTGTTGCTAATTATGCTTATAGGTAGCTGACATACATGCTAGGAACAATTACTTATAGGTAAAGACATAGGGGGATTGTGAATCAATACTTGGTAATACTACATGGTAAAGATATGAAGAATACAATTGTAGGAAAACACATTCTACCCAGATCTTAAAAGGGTAAATATGCAGCTTTATCTGCATGGAAGAAACTAACCTCTTCTTTGAGTCTTGCATAGCTTGAACTCTTCTTTGCTGGGTCATGTGTCAAAATTTGGAAGGATACTTTAAAATCAACACATAAATATGATCCAGTTTGAGAACATGTGTAGCATTTAAAAACACATGTATATTCGGAATTACAGACGATGAGGGGCATGAGACGGACGTGCAACCTGCACTTGCCGGCCTCCATGCGGGATTGGACGCTGGCCTCTGCACGTAATTACACTGCATACTTTTTCTTATTTAAAAAAATAATAAACAACCATTTGAATAACTATTCTAATATATTTGTTTGGCATATCATGTACATGATGGAAGGAAATATTTACATTAGCAGATAAAAAGTTATAAGATACTTGTACAAAGTTGCTTATCCATATCACAAACCAAACAAAGCACATCATCCAGCCTAAAAGAAAGAACGAAGAATTTGAGCAGCAAGGGGCGCCCGAACACAGGCACAATTTGATTGCTCCATGTGTGAAACGAACAGCTGGAGAAATCAATCTCGCCACCAAACAAAAATTATAGAGAAGGAAAATGAATTACTAATCAGAGGAAAAATTATTATATACGCGCTTGTCTGAAGTCAATGCATCGGATTCACTACTACCAATGTACATCATAGTGCATGTTTTGCGTATCCAAATACCCCACTAAGATGCAACCTGCATCGACTAGTGCAGAACCGGGCAATAGTACCGGTTTGTAAGGCTCTTTAGTGCTAGTTCCGTAACCGGTGCTAAAGTGTAGGCACTAAAGCCCCCCCCCCCTTTAGTACCGGTTCAGCACGAACCGGTGCTAAAGGGCAACCACGTGGCACGAGCCAGCTCCGGGGACCGGGAGCCCTTTAGTACCGGTTGGTAACACCAACCGGTACTAAATATTTATGGGTTTTTTGTTTTATTTTTTATTTTTCATTTAAATTTGTGTTATCAATTTAATTTAGGATTGTTTTACGTTATAATGAGTTGTTATACTTGATATGGATATGGATATGGCATATATATATATATACTTGATCACTTAGCTAGGATCCATCCAGTTCAAACTAATTTGCGGTTTCTTTCATATATGATATATATAATAACTCATCATCATCACATATTAATAAATAAATAAACTCTTGCATCATATCATCACCAACAACAGTATATATATATATACTAGCTAGCTAAAAATCATCGTAGTCGTCATTAATTACCACTATTTAATCATCATAGTCATTACCGCTATCTAATCATCACCAACACTAGCTAGCTTAAATAAGAAACATTCACTTGTAACAGAAGCAAAGATATCATCGAGTTCAACATGGTCATGATATTATAAGCGTTCACAAGCAAATCACTATTTGAGATTAATTAAGTTCAGGACAATACAGACATGAGAGAGGACAAGTACTAAGAGCATGAACTAGCTAAATCACTCATGCTGCTCCCTCTCAGGTAGAATAGTATAGAACATGTATGGCTCTCCTGATTCATCATACTAGAGCATGCAGATGAATTTGTCTCCTAATCTTGGGTTGCGCTTCTCCTTGCTGCCCCCTAGTACTTCTCTGCGATCGTTAACAATTTTGCTCCAATCTTTCGCTATTAAGCATTCTTCGCTTTCAGAAATCCTGAATGCACTCATGTGCAATGTAGGAAATTTTGGTCGTAAGCTAACGATTGACATGCGACCTTTTGTCTCGATCCACTAGGCACAACTGTCATCGGGAGTCCCTGTTGAAGAACATCGTATAGTAATTAATATACTTAGCAATAAAAGTTTAGCTTCAAAAATAATGTATGCAAAAGATGCACTAAGGACAAATAGTAAAAATCTTACCATCTTTCGATTATAGATGTGACCATAGTTTAATACGATCACTATTGGTCGCACGTTTTGAGTACTAACATTTCTAAGTTCAGGAAGAAAATTTGTCTTGACAGTATGAAAATCCTCAAGCCATGAAACATAATGACTTATCTCCTCGCAGTTTAGTTCAGCCCCGGGGCAGTAGTAGGTCCTGTCTGCCAAGCGCCGGACATGTTTGCTTGAAACCGAAATAAGCTGACAATACAAATTAGTTGTCAACTATTTTTGAATAAACTGTATCAAAGACATAAACATATGCATGCATGGTTGAGAAAAACTCACATAATGGTAGAACTGGAGGCGTTTGCACATCGACCCAAATGTCTATATTACCTTCAATATCATCTTCCGGACGAATATCAAAGGTGATAACTATATCAGGCTCAAATGCATAAGCCTTGCATAGTGCTTGCCAAGTTTTGCATTCAAAATGGGTGTATGTGTCTCCATTATATAATTTGACGTTGAAAGTATACCCATGCTCGGTCTTCAAGTAAACTCTCTTTACCTCCATATCATCTATAGCACTAAAACCTATCTTATCCAAGACAAAAATTCTTGCATGGCAGGGAATGCGCTAGTAGAATAGTAAAAATTTAAAATTATAAGTTGAAGCAAATGAAGCATAAGTCATGCTTTAAAATTATAAGTTGAAGCAAATGAAGCATAAGTTTTGCATTCAAATAATAATTGCTGTTGTGACTTACTGTATCCACTTCGAATGTCTCATCCAACTTGATGCTGAAGCGCCTACCATCAACAAGGAAATTTCTATCGCACAGGCCGCGTTGTTCTTCACAGTGTTCGCACATAATGAAATCTTTTTCGTCGTCAGATGACATTTCCTATGTTCATATAGGTGAAACATTAAACACTTATTACTATCTAACATTAATTAATATCTAGCTAATTCAAATATATATTCATCTAACATTTGACATTAATATATCTAACTATATTCATCTCTAACAATTGACATTATTAGTATATATTTAACTTTTCTATCTAATTCATCTAACATTTGATATTAATCTAACATTTATATAAACTAAAAATATATAAAAAAATTAAATAAACAGAAAAACTCATTAACAAATAATATTTTAATTAGATCATCAAATCTCAGATACCTAAATTTTCTTACTAAAAATAAATTAGTTATATTAATTATTCAACTAGTTCAAATCTCATATACCTAAATAAACTAGTTCGATTATTTTCTTACTAAAAATAAACTAGTTATATTAATTATTCAACTAGTTCAAATCTCATATATATATATATACCTAAATAAAGTAGTTCGATTATTTTCTTACTAAAAATAAACTAGTTATATTAATTATTCAACTAGTTCAAATCTCATATATATACCTAAATAAAGTAGTTCGATTATTTTCTTACTAAAAATAAACTAGTTATATTAATTATTCAACTAGTAAAAAAAATTGTATGAGTATGTGTGTGTATGTGTGTGTATGTGTGTGTGTATGTGTGTGTATGTGTGTGTGTACTGCGTGTATACGTATACGTGTGTGTGTACGTATGTGCATGCACAGTATGCCACGGGGGCTCCGACGCGTACGGGGCGGGGGCGGCGCGCGGCGTACGAGGCGGGGGCGGGGGCGGCGG
>NC_041388.1:6785047-6801983 GCF_002162155.2 Triticum dicoccoides | reverse complement strand
GAGAGACGTACCGGGCACGGCGACGACGACAGACGGCGGCGGCCTTGTGGGCCTAACTTCTGCATGCTGCCCTGAGAGTCTGTTGGGCCTTTAGGGCTTGTAATTGCACGCCCGTGGCCTAGCAGGCCCACAGGGCAGTGCCCCAATTTTTTTATAGTTTTTTTCTTTTCTGCTTTATTTTCTTCTATTTATTTTTGCGTAGTTTTTTGTATAGTTTTTTCTTTTCTGTTATATTTTTTTCTTCTATTTATTTCTTCTATGAAAAATAGCAAATATAATTTTTTTTCTTTTCTGCTTTATTTTTTCTTCTATTTATTTCTGAGTAGTTCTTTTTCTTTTCTGCTATATTTATTTTCTTCTATTTATTTCTGAGTAGTTTTTTATATAGTTTTTTTCTTTTCTGCTATAGTTTTTTTTTCTTTTCTGCTATTTTTTCTTTTCTGCTTTATTTTTTTTATTCATTTACTTTTATATACCATGCCAAGTTGATGGTTAAAACTTGATGGTCAAAGTCTGGAGTTATAACCAAAGTTTTTAAAAATGAAATGCCGAAGTGCAACTAGTTTTTGCCATAACAGAAGAAGTCTGGAGTTGTAATAAGTTATTAAAAATAAAAAAGAGGTGCAATACTCGTTAATTAGCTTCAAGCCTTTCGGAATAGTGTAAACTGCACTGCACATAGCTCCGTGCAGTCTACCATATTCCTCAAGGCTTGAAGCTAAGCAACGTGAGCATTGAGCCTCTTCTTCATCGTCTCTGCACTCAGGGCTTATAAACCGCTCCTAGTCCCTCTCTCTTCGCGAGGTGGGACTAAAAAATAGCTTACTAAGAAACTGTAGTACTGGTTCATGCCATGAACCGGTACTAAAGGTGCTCGTGTGGCCCCAGCCTTACCTGACACAACCTCATTAGTACCAGTTCGTGGCACGAACCGGTACTAAAGAGCTCCTCCCGCCTAGTAGTTGGTACCGGTACTAAAGAGCTCCTCCCGCCTAGTAGTTGAATGGTGCATACTGAATGCACAAAAATTCTGGAGTTGTAATAAGTTTAAAAAAATGAAATGCATTTGTAACAGATGAGTTTAATTTCGTCAGAAACCCGAATACTTCGAAAGAGATAGCCCAGTTTGTAAACAAAGTGCATCCAGTTTTTGCCGTAACCCTCTCTACTTTTTTGAACATGATATGTGGGTGAAATGATGATACCATGCCAAGTTTCAACTTTTTCAGAGTTCATTTGTAGTGCTTTTCAATTTCCAAGTCATTTAGTTCTCAAAACAAATCATTAAATGCATGAAAAATAACAAATGAAGGTATAAACGGTTGAAAGTTAATGGGGTCGCTTTGAATGGTGCATACTGAACGCAAAAAATATAAGAGCATTTAGATCATGATCTTATATTTCTTTACAGTCTGAATTGTCAATATGATCTTATACATCAAAAATACTTTGATCATCAATGATCTTTTTGTGTACAATCTGAATTGTCAATATGAGTATAAAAACATTGAATGAGTATAAAAACGCTTTGAATGCTGCATACTGAACGCAAAAGAAGTCGGAAGTTCAAATAAGTATAAAAACATTGAAGTGCCTGTGTAACAGATGAGTTCTCGTCCGAAACCCCGATACTCCGAAAGACATTGTCCAGGTTGTACACGAAGTGCATCCAGTTTTTGCCGTGGCCCTCTCTACTCTTTCGCACATGCTATGCGGGTGAAATGATGATACCATGCCAAATTTCAACATTTTCACAGTTCATTTTGTAGTGATTTTCAATTTCACGGTCATTTAGCTCTCTAAACAATTCGGTAAATGACTGAAAAACAACAAATGATGTCAGAACGTGTTGAAAATTGATGACGCCGGTTTGAATGTTGCATACTGAACGCAAAAAAAGTCCAGAGTACAAATAAGTATAAAAAACATTGAAGTGCCCGTGTAACGGATGAGTTCTTGTCCGAAACCCTGATACTCCGAAAGACATTGTCTAGGTTGTACACGAAGTGCGTCCAGTTTTTGCCGTGACCCTCTCTACTCTTTCGCACATGCTATGGGGGTGAAATGATGATACCATGCCAAATTTCAACATTTTCACACTTCATTTTGTAGTGATTTTCAATTTCACGGTCATTTAGCTCTCTAAACAATTCGGTAAATGACTGAAAAACAACAAATGATGTTAGAATGTGTTGGAAATTGATGACGCCGCTTTGAAACACAAGAAGTCCGGAGTTCAAATAAGTTATTAAAAATAAAAAAGAGGTGCAATGCTGATTAATTTGCTTCAAGCTTTTCAGAATAGTGTAGACTGCACTGCACATGGCTCAGTGCAATATATGCTATTCTGAAAGGCTTGAAGCTAAGCAACGTGCAGGTGAGCATTGCGCCTCTTCGTCATTGTCTTTACACTCACGGCTTATAAACCGCTCATACTGCCTCTTTCTTGGCGAGGTGGGACTAAAAATCAGCTTACTAAGAAACTCTAGTACCGGTTCATGCCATGAACCGGTACTAAAGGTCTTCGTGGGGGCCCCAGCCTGACCATAGTCTGACACATCCTCATTAGTACCGGTTCGTGGCATGAACCGGTACTAAAGGTTGCCCATGAACTGGTACTAATGATGCCCGCCCGCCTAGCCGTTGGAACCGGCACTAATGGTCACATTAGTGCCGACTCAAGTTTAAACCGGCACTAATGTGCTTCACATTTGACCCTTTTTCTATTAGTGATCTGAGCTTTATACGTGTTGATGTGCAACCATGCATATACTGAAGCTTGGAGAAAGCACACATGCATAACACCAGCAGCGGCAAGTAAACACACCCTGATGCAAAGCAGCGGCAGCGGCACAACGCACACACACACACACTCAGTTGTGGCGGTGAGCACATCAAACACATACACACATCAAGAAGTAGTCAGGCATACTGAAACTATGGCTTCCATACTTCAGCAGAAGCTCAGAAAATAGGGGAACATACTGAGTGGCTGGAGGATGGATGGATCGCATGGCCTTGTGATTTTAGTCGAGGCACCACATCATGTTGAAGAAGCTGTCCTTGCTGCCGTTCACCAGCGCCACCACCTTCATCTCGAGATCCGGCCGCATACCTACTTGCCCATAGTGGCAATTTGGCCGCCGCCGGCCTCAGTACAGCCGGATCCTCTGTCCTCGGCCCCAAGACCTTCTCGGCTGTGGAGAAGAGGAGAGATCATCGAGTGGCTGCCTGGGATCTCAGACGTGTGCCCGGGCCGTATCGTCCCTCGCACGCCATGCCACAACGTTCAAAGGCTGGCCGCTGTGAGGTAAGTAATCAATCAGATTTTTCCTTAAATTCCGTTATTTGTTTCCTTAAAATTCGTTATTTTATTTCCTAAAGTAAATTGCATTGATGGGAGAAATCAGTTGATTTAGGTAAGTTAGGAAAGTTAGACCTGTGATCTTTTGTATCTTAGGAAAGGGTTGGTTTACAAGGAAAGAATGGAGAGGAAAATAAACCCATAGAAAAGAGGTGGGGGGGGGGGCAAAATCGGAGGCCCTGTGCGAAACTCTAAAATGGGCCTTATCTCACTAAAGAAAACACTACATAAACCTAACTATAATAATATATAGTTCATAATATCTTAGATAGCAAATAGAAAATATAAAAATTGTACCTATTATTGATTGTATGGTCTTCAGTCTTCACTTAAACAACATCATTCTTTTAGTGTTCTTTGTAATAAAATCCTCAATAATATCCTCATAATCAATCTTGTCCAATAGATTACTCTCCAGTGCTATTGTGGCCAAATCAGTGAGCCTTTGTTGTGTCATGGTAGCGCGCATATAGGACTTCAATAGCTTTTTTTGTGAACGATTTGGATTGTATTAATCAAGGTAGATCGTTACAATCCTGTTGACACAAAGTGTCAATTTCATCAGGTCCGCCTCTTAGCCAAACTGTAGTACGTGGTACCGAAAGTCCCAGTTGGGCTAGCATATGGCTTACGTTGTTACTATTTCTACTCACATGAAATAACTTGTACTCTCGGTCTTGTGACTGGAGCCTCTTCACCTCACCAATTAGGGATGCATCAGGTGAGCGATTCAAGCCCTTCTCCTTGATCATGTTCGTTGCGGCAAGACAATCCGTCTCAAGGATGAAAGGTTCTCTGCTCCACTCGAGGGTTAGGGTGATCCCCTCCATGCCCTTCATATAGGACTTCAATAGCTCCGTTCTGCCGAAGCAACAGTCAAAGGGATAGTCAACAGAACTCTATATGCAATACATGCATTGGGGAAACAATCACGCCGCTTCAAAAACTTTAGAATTTCAACTGGCCCAATATTTTCCTCTGGCACGAAATTTTGAAGAAACATCAACTCCGCATAAAGTTCATTAGCATCAATGTCAGACTTCCCATCCTTTTTAAGAGCAACCTCAAGATTGTCACAAGAAGTTTTCAAGCTATTCTTATTCAATGATTGCAATGTTTCAGAGGTAAACAAGAAACCAAATATTTTCTGGTAACCCTGATATTGGTCAAATCTGCTTGTAAGTGAGAGAATTGCTTGATCAACAATACGTAAAAAATAGTTGACTCTGAATGATTCCTCTACAGATTGTGTGGCAACATTTGCATCATTTGGGTTCTCATCAAAATGTCTCTTTCTTTTAATTTCTCGTCTTTTACGAAATGTAAGATTTTGGAAGAATCAAACAGCTGGCAGAAATCAAAATTCAAAGTAAAGGGCTCACAAGATTACTAGGTATTGACGCGACGACGCTTAAAAAACGAAGATCGGGAGATCGGCCTGAACTTTCCTTGCCTTTCAGGTGATTTAGTTCAGGTCCTCCCTGTCGGCTATTGTCCGGCCGTTCCTGCTGCTCCTGTCCTCTTGAATCCTGAAAAGGACCTACAACGTTAGAAGTTGGAACAGAATCATGAGATTTGTGAGGAAGTAAAGGAAGGATCGAAGGAACCCTAACCTGCCGCCAGTGCCAGACAAATAGACGAAGGGACACCTCGTCGCTTCGCTCATGTCGATGACGATCGATCGCTGATTTTTTTTCTTTTTCGTCGGATCGATCCTATCGTTGAATGAGGCGCAGACTAGTCGGGGCTGCTCCAGGTCCAGCACACCAGGCCAAGAGGCCAAAAGGTTACATTTTTTTAGCTTAGTATATATCCAGTTGGGTATAAATTTGGAAGCCCCTGAAGCGAGGGGGCCCTGTGCAAGCGCACAGGTAGCACACCCTTAGGCTCGGGCCTGCGGGAGAGGACGAAAAAAACCAGACGAAAAAAACCGGATGAAAGTGGTGGGACTATTCAATCAACTCGTCCATTAAAAATAGAGAGGAGTAGAGATTATCTCTTCCGTTGCAAGCACGGGCATATGTGCAGTTATTGTTATGGAAGGAAGTTTTTTTTAATAATCGAAGTTGAAAGTTCAAAACTGAAAAAAGCAAAACTAGGAAGTGGGTGTTCCCGTGCTTCCGGATCCGGGGGAGGGCGCCCCCTCCCCACGACTCCAGAAATGCAGGACCTCCTTTCCCTCCTCGCCGTGCTCCGGCGCCGCCGCCGGGGGTGGAGAGAGACGGGGAGCCAGGACTTTCGGCTGCCTCGCTGGTAAGGCCTCCTCCTCCGCAAAGGTGGCTTGGCAGTTGGCCCCGTACCGTAGCCGACCGCTGATTGGATCTGCCCTTGCACGGCTCCCTCCGCCGGCCGGCCGTCTCATTCCGTTCGATTTGCTTATCGCGCTGACCGTGACCGGTGGCCGCCGGAGGCCAGGCTCATCTGCGCCTCCTACCACTGCAACGTCCGCAAAATCAACAGTAAGAACCCACACTATACACCTCTCTCTGTCTCTGGCTCCCCTTTCCGGCGTCTCGTGTCCATCTGCTCGCGTGCTCCCCGTCTGCCGCTTACGATTTGGTACTGCAGAGGGTGTCTAATCGTGGGTTTTCTTAAGTATCAATGTCGATTTCTTTCTTATTTGATGGAATTGCAGTATACCACGTTCTTGCCATGATATCCGACTAAAAGTGTCCCCTTTTTTGTGTCTGTCAACTGCAGAGATTGCAGAGGAGCTGGACGTGCAGGGGCACGGGATCCCGGTGACGGTGGCCACCTACATGGGCATGAACGCCCTCCATGCTGCCTGTGGCCTAGGCAGGCTGCCGGAGAGCTTTCTGTTGAATCCAGAGATAAATACCATGGTGGTAAAAGGGAAACCTAAGCTTGACAAATATCCTTGCCGCCATAAATTTAAATGACCCTGATCTAATTTGCTTCTCATGTTAACCAGCATCTGCATATTGATCAGTCTAAAGAAAATTTTAAACACAGTTCATATTAATTCAGGTTTCTGTTTCTCACATATGTAAGAATAAATATTCCATGTGTCAGCATGTTGGTACCAATTTCTTCAGGCATTGTTTATACCCTGTTATCCTGTGGATCTAGTTGCAGGATATCATTTTCATATGCTATTTCGTTATAGCCATTGAAACTAGTTTCCCAAAAATGTCTGTTTAGTTACCACGCATGAGGGCTGCATGTGAATATATAGATAGAAAAAAAGAGTATGATGACCATTACAAATGTCCGGAAAAAAGAAAAGAACTAAAAGAATGCTCCGAGAGCCAAAGAAAGCGCAGCCAATTACAACTGAAAAAACACGCACAAAGTCTGTCTACATCTATCTGAAGTTTGATCTTCATGCTGTTACTCACCGTCTTCATCGTTTTGCCTCTTCCTCGATTTTGTCCAGAACCTGCTGTATGGGAGTTTGTGTTTTCAAAAACTCTTTTGTTCCTTTCTTTCCAAATCGATCAGACGGCCAAGATCACCAAAGAATTAAAAGCTCTCCATTGATCAGCCGTTAGAAGTAGTTTCCCCACATATAACTGTCATGACTGTTTATTTAGTATGGCTACCGTCTTATCATGACTGGTCATGGTCATTATTTTTTGCCATATGTTTATTGAGGGAAACGTGGACCAACAGTATTGTTTTCCCCTTCTAGCTATTGAAACTTTTTTGCCCCAAATTTTTCTCACGTACTATTAATAATGTTACGATCTTTTGTTCGCCTTCTTTTTCTCCAGGTCAATCTGAAATAATGAAGTTTTCCGTTTCTAAAGAAGCTGATCTTAATGCAATATCAGATCTTGGGACACCACTCACTCTTGCTGCTCTTAAAGGTCATGCTAGTACTCTCAAGATCCTCTTCCAGCACAATGCATACGTACTTCTAAAATCTGTTGCTAAAATGTTGTCTTATAACTCCAGTTCTCTCTTTGGCTGGTTTTTTTTTCTACGTTTAATTGTTTCCTCCTGTATTTGAGGGCCTTTTTGTGTTGGTGATTTGACTTAGTTAGGAAATTTGATTTAGTTACTTACCTGTTTGTTTGGCATCCACACTTGTGGGAAGATTCTTTTGCATAAGCTTGTTTTCTTGAGAACCGCCCTTTAAGGCACTTTATTCATCATTTGGTGGTTTACATCAGATTGCACCGGGGCGATAAAAAAATCAGGGATTACATCAAACGAGGCTACACTCGAAACACAAGATAGACCCTCCTTTGCACACCTATGAGCAGCCTCGTTGGCTTCTCTTCGAGTGTATACAATTTCAAGTCCCTGGAAGTTCAAGAGATAAGATTGAATCTCTCTGAGAACATGGCCTCCAGCAGAGCGGAAATTGCCAATCCTCCATTCATCCTTCACTGTCTGGCAGTCCGTTCCAATTAAAACATTTTGTCATCCCTTCTCCCTTGCTAGCAGGACTGCTTCCGGACTGTGACGAGCTCAATACTGAAAGGGTCTGCCACCCCCTGGAAATTTGGTACATCTACCCGGAATGAACTCCCCCAAATGATTCCAGGCGACAACCCCTGTCGCTGCCATCCTTCGAGCAACATCAGTGGCGCCATCAGTATTCACCTTGATGCATCCCTCATCCGGTACACGCCATCTTGCTCGAGGTTTTGTCGTGTAGGCTTGTCCACTGCATGGAACACGCAATGCTTGAATGAGCTCCTGTACTAGTTCCCTGGACCGAACGGGCTGGAATTATAAATCTCCTCATGTGTATACTTGTTCCTGCTGTTCCAAATTACCCATATATCCGAGACAGCGACCACCGCTCTATCTTTACTGATGAAGGAGAGATCAAGCAGATCTCTCGACCATGTCAGCGGATGCAGCTGTGGTAGTTTCAGATCAAAGAAATCTGCAGCCTCCCTCCAGAACAGCAAAGCATGCTCGCACTTGATTAACGCATGGAACAGTGACTCATTATCATGTCCACACATTGGGCACACTTCAACATCACTAACATGTGGCCTGTGGGACTCACCAAGTGATGGCAGGAAACCCTTTAGCACCCACCACCAGAAGGCTCTTATTTTTGGCTGGACCTTTAATTTCCAAAGAGCTTTCCATATGTCCTGGCCTTCAGATGAACTACTTGGTTGGTCCGACACACTTCCTTGCTTCTCCATCAACAACTGATGCGCTGAACGTACAGTAAACATCCCTGACTGCTCACAGCCCCAGGCACAAAAGTCCTCCATAGAAAATCTCGACCTTGGCAAATTTAGAATGCCATCAGCGTCCAAGGCAATAAACATCTTCTTCACATCCCCGTTCCACACACCTGTCTCGGAAATAAGATCCGCTACAAGCTGCACTGGTTCCCCTGCAAGTCTGCATATTGGTCTCATAGTAGGCATACCTTGTATCCAATTGCATAAGCTTGTTGTTGTTTCGCCTTTTCCCCTTTGTGCCATGTCTTTGTTAATTTGGTCAGATGAATGCTATGGTTTGCATTAATCTTGTCTAGAAAATTGTTTATTTTCTACATGTTGAATATCGCTTTGCTAAAGCTTCCCTCGTTCCTCAACAGTTTGGTGGATTGCCAATAGAGCTGGCTGCTGAGTATGGCACATGGGAAGATGTTGAGATTCTCTTTCCTTTCACCTCTCCCATTTCAACTGCGACAAATTGGCGCATTGATGGAATCGCTAGTCATGTGAAGATGGAAATCAATCATCTTGAGGTATGTCACTGTAGCAAAGCCCACTGCAATTTTGGTTCATGTTAACTCTCTGAGCAAATGTCAGCTTTAATGTTAAACTAAAACCTGATAGATCAAGAAATGCCTGAGTACAATTTTCTACTCCAGACCCATCAAATGTGCTCGAGTATAATTTTCCTTGCGCCTGCTTTGATGTCTATTCTCTGGTCATGAAAACTCATTTATTTGAGTGGTGCTTCATCAAGTATGATATGTTGAAATCAATAGGTGTACCTACTAATTTTCTTGAATAGCTCTCTCCATTTTACTTGAAGTGAGAACTGGAATTTCAAATGTTGCATTGATTAAAACTGTATACAAGTGTTTATCACATTCCTTTTTTAGTCAAACAGCGTGGCCCGAAAGGCCAGACCTGAAACAGGTTCTAGCAAAAGAGGCGTTACAGCTCAAAACTACCCAGAGTGAAACGACATGTCTCATACAGTTTTAGGACAAGGACTAAAAGTTCTACAAGCATCTTAACAAAAGGGAGCACCACAAACACACACTTGTTACAAGACTGGAGTTGTTTTAATCTTCTCCACTTGAGTCGCGCTTCTTGCAGGAAACCTCCAGGGCTAACTAAGGAAGAGGGTACATCTTGCTAGGGTAGGGATTGCATTAACATACTGCTAGTTATACTGTGCAGCAATGCGAGGTTTGCGAGGACCACGGCGGAGAGTCAAATTCTGATTAGCGGCAACTGGCAGGTGATCAGCAGTCTCGCGGATAGCATCCTGGCGTGCGGTAATGAGGAAATCACGCACGTGCTGCGCTGACACAAAGAAGGAGTGCGGGCCGTTGAAGCCGCCATGAAGGATGCCGATGACTTGGCCAGAGAGGTTGAGGAGGGGGCCACCGGACGAGCCCATGGTGCTTCCAATCTGCGCTTCCAGGAGTTGCATGTCGTACCCGGGCACATTCTTGCTGATGTTTCCCACGAATCTGGTCAGGCCTTGATATCCCTGGTAGTGAGTGTGGACAAGGTCATCGGGCCAGGAGAGCAGCATGCAAGGGCCGGTTGTATCCAGATCTGTGCTGATCTCCAGGGTCGGGTGCGGCGTTTCACACACCACCGTCTGCCGCCGTCTGTTTATGCCCCTCCCCACTGTCCTGAACCTCAGTGCAATGTCGCCAACATCTGCCCTCAGCATCAGCAGGTCCTTGGCGCAGTCAATCGAGGAGATCACCGCCGGGAAGTAGGCTCCATCTTCCTCTCTCCTCGCCCCTCTGCGGATGCAGTCCTCCTCAGCGTGGCTGCAGTAGACGTAGACGTTGTAGAGCTTCCTCAGGGTGGCCTTGTGCACCGGCTGCGCGGGCGAACGGTACATGTGCTCCACGATATGCGCCGTTGTGGCGATGAGGATCTGGCCCTCCTCGACGACGGCGGACGCGAAGCCGGTGGCGCAGTGGGATGGAGCGTCGCAGGCTTGGGTCAGGGCGTCTCCCTCCTTGCTCCCAGCTTTCGTGGCGATCTCCAGGATGGACTCCTTTACCTTCTCCCCCGGCTTGGGCTGGAACTCGACGAAGAAGATAGACGCCTTGGATGCGTTGAACACCTGCCTCCAGTCAGGCGCGGCATTGGCCGCCGGAGCTGCCATGGCCAGATCTAATCGACCTTTTCTGCCGCCGTACGTCGCTGGACCTTGTCGGATCCGACGGGAAGGGGATGAGACGGCCACGATCCGGCCTTCGCCGCCAGCGGCAGCTGCGAGTGCGCCGGCGGCGAGGTTGGGAGCAGGCTTGGAATCGATCCGCCGCCGCCTCACGGCCTGCCGGATGTGAGGGAGAGACGCGGGGCGCTGTGGCTCGATTTGGACGAACGACTCGTTACGGATCTGGGCCGAATATTCCTTCGGTGGGAACGAGAACGAGGCCTGTGTACTGTACCAAACACAAGAATGAGGCCCAAGCAGGGGTTTGACCCATTTCATTTCACCAAGCTCTGTGTAGGCTAGGCTTTCCCGTGAGAGGAGGGGATTTTCTAAAAAAAATTGTGAGAAGGTGAAAGAAAACGCCATGTCTGTGAGGCTGTCAGAGCGTCTACAGCCGGACTAGGAAAATCCGACCCCTCAAACACCCGCCACGGACAGTGACCGGTCAGGCCTCAAATTTTCTCCTCTGCATCTGAGTCTCTCATATTTCATCCTCTGGATCCATACAAACCACGTAAAATAAACCTACGTGCTACAACACCCTAGTTACGATTCGTCGTCGGAGATCTCCACGGCGTCGGTGCCGGGTGGACGGGCACGTAGGAGGGCTCCGGCTCCTCCTCCTCCTCATCCATATACGCGAGCATCTCGTTGACTTCCGCGGCGTGCTCCGCCTACACCTCCTGCCGATGAGGGCGTCTGGCATCCGCATCCGACTTCGGCTGGAGGTAATCGAGGATCGCCTACTGCTCTGCCTGCAGATCCGCATCCCCCACATCCTCCTTCGGATCCACCGCGTCCGGATGTAGCCTCACGGCGGTTCGGGCTTCGCGCCTTTCCCAAATCTGCTCAAGGGGCTGCAGCCGGCCCTTCGGCGTTAGTTATGGGTAGCTCCTTACCTGGCGGCGTGGGGGCATGCCTATTAGTTGTGGCGGCCAACAAGTGGAAAGTGGCGGCGGCGGCGGATGGGAGGAGGGAAATGTACACAGGTAGGGTTTCAGTGTCGGCGATCGGCTTAAATAGCTGGGTTAGGCACTACGCGGCCCGCCGAAGCGGCGCCACGCGACGCCATCGGTCCGACGGAGGAGACAAGCTTCGGACCACCGGGTTTCCGAGTGTTTCCTATGGGACCCCATATTTAGTCTGATGTGGCGGACGCGCCCAGGCGCTCCCATATCCGCCCCCAGATTTGGGCTGGATATGACGGGTGCCAATCAGCCCGGACATTTGAGACCCGTTTCAGGAGCCCGTTTGGGTCATTTTTTCGTGACCGCTCACTGCCCTGGCCGTCCGCCCAGACGTTTAAGGCGGGTTTGGGCACCTAGCTCTTAGCTACAAAATAGATGAGATAGCGCAACAAAGGGGAACACACACACACAAGAAAAATCTACCAGATAAGCTCTAACGTTAGGTAAACGATTCCTGCAGGCAACAGGCTAGGAATTGCGCCCGTTGCCTCTGCGCGCTCTACTGCACACGGGCCCACATGGGCGCTCGGCCTACCCATGCGCAAGTGTCATCCCTCCGTGACCTTAGGGCAACTCTGACGGATGGAGCCAAATGGACATGCAAAGTGCCGGTTTTTGTCCGTTTGGGTCGGCCAGGAGGACAGCAAAGTCCAGCCGTGCCTTTCGACTCATAAGTGCGCGCCGGGACGCATTTCAAATGTTGCTGCTTTGACTGTTGCTGCTCAGGCTGCATGAACACCGATTGGGGCATATGCACGACACCAACTTGGGCGTGCACGGGAGCATGGACGTCCATGACCATGAATGCCCCACCAGTGCCACCATTGGCCACGACTCCTGCTCCGTCTCGGACGCGGGCGGGGGTGCGACGACTTGTACTCCGGCCGATCCGGCCAGCACCAGTGGCAGACCAGGCCACATGGTGAGCTCATTGAGCCGCCTTCGATGGCCTTCCTGTAGGCCTCGTCGGCCTCCTCCACCGTCAGCCGTGGTGTCGGAGCGCACGTGGGGAGCACGGGGCGCTGGCACACGAACCAAGAATCGGTTGTGCTCATTGGTGAACATCGTGTTCCAGTGCATGGAGTCCACCGTGAACACTGGATCGTCACGGTGATCAGCTAGGAGCTGAGCGCGATGGCGGTAGATCTTCGCCCCTCGTGCGTGACTTGTGGCCCGCACGCGCGGCACTGGAGCCCTATCTAGGTTCAAATGGCAGCCGTGCGGCAGGTTAATGTCCGTCCAGGGCATGGGGATGGCGTTCTCCTAGTAGTGCCGACACCGGTGGACGGGCATGTAGGTGCGGTCTCGCGCCGACGGCGCATGCCTAGGCGGCGTCACGGGGAAGGTCGCCGCGCGGCGTCGCCCTGAGGAGTAGCCTGCCTCGTGGTCGTGCGCTTCCACGACATGGTGGGCGGCGGCAATGGCTAGGGTTGGGTTGGCTGTCGGTCGGCTGGGGCAGAGAGAGGGAGAAGATTGGGCGCTGTGGCCGCACACACGCATTTAAAAGGACTGACACATGGTAGTTGGGTGGCTGGCAAGTGGGGCCGGGGTGGACACCAAGCGGACAGGCAGCGCATCCGTGTGGACGCAAACCCGACCCAAAAGCAGACGGATACAAAATGGGTTTGCGTCCGTGCATTGGGCCGTCATTTCTGCCCACGCGAACACAAACGGACGAAATACGTCCATGCTTTGGAGTATCCCTTATCCTCCCACGCCATCAACGGCAAGGTCTCGGCCATGCGAGTCCCGCTCTTGCGCAACTAGTGCTATTTTTGGAAAGCGGGCTGCAGGGGGAGACGGCGACGGGGGTAAGCCACTATAATGAAGCTTCAAATGGAAGTTTTGAGGAACATTCAACAACCTTCATTAGACGGGGGTAAGCCACTATAATGAAGTTGTCTTGTTGTTTGAGTGAATATATGAGTTGTCTAAGAAGGTTTCAGTTTATTTATAAATGACCTTGACCAAGCTTTCATCTCCACTTTAAGTTTCTTTAATTTTTTGAAGTCACCCAATAAAACTTACTCTCATCTAAAGCAAACCAGGCAACCCTTTTTGTTTTTATATTATATCACATGATAGTGCTTTTCATGTTAGTCACTTAGTCTGCTTCTGATTTTGAGCATTGTAAACTTTGCAATACTGATGCATATAGTCAATACATATTATTGACCTGATAGTCCAAAGATTCACCATTTTCCAAAGGAGTGCCCACACAATTGTATGTATTTTAACTATTTTTAATCACTAGCAACTGATATATCATGGTTGGAACTGTAGATCACAGAGGTTGATCATACTTGACCAATTCTGCATAAGTGAATACAAAAGAAGTGATTCCAGCAAACATGAAAGTGTGGAGTATGAACTTATGTTCAGCGGATGGTCTCAAGTTCAACCTATCATAGGTTTCAAGTTCAAACTAACAAAAAAGAGGAAATATTCACTCCTGGAAATGGGTGTCACTGATCTGGGAACCTTCATGTCAGTACACTATGCTTCTACCCTAACAAAGATTTTCTAATGCATTTGAACATGTTCCGAGATTGTTTGATGCTTCTGAGCTGTGAAGTTTTAAACACTTCATATGTTCTACTGATTCAGAAAGTTACTACTATATGCAAGCGACTCTGATTTAGGACTAGTTTACGAGAAATATGTGCTGCTAATAGGTCGGATAAGAAGCAGGTATTATTTATTGTGAATTGATATTCCCCTCTCCTAAATGATTTTTCTTAACTTTGCATTGGTTCTACCTTCTGTAACTTCTATTTTTACATGACAGCAAATTAAAGCACTTCTTGAAAATGTTGGATCTTCAATGCGTCCTGACCATTGTGATTAGTTTGGACACAGTGGTCTTGAGGCTCAATCTCGAAATGCTGATAGATCAGTTGTCACTCATTTTTTGCAAGCACATCCGACAGACTATGCAACCAAGAAATTACAGGTTAGCAGATTTTATTGGTTCTTGTCCAACAAGACTCTTCTTGACTGTAATAGACATACTTCCATTTTAAATGCATGATAACTGCAACGTCAGTAAGTCAATAGCTTGTTTGTTCTGGACTGTTACAGGAGATGATCCGTCTGATGAAGAAGAGAAATCTCCCTGCAGCTTTCAAATGTTACTGGAATTACCAAAAATTTGATTCTCTTTCAAATGATAACTTGTATTACAAGATGGTTATCCATGTGCACAAGGATTCTGCTTTTAGACGTTATCAGCAAGAGACGAGGTAAGATTTTGCCATAGTTTATCTCTCATCTCCCTTCGCCATTTATGATTATATACGCATACTGACTATTTGCTCTGCTTCCCTATACAACAAGTTCCTGTCTACCATGGTCATTTTCCTATACTACTAATGGCTTCTTAGTTCCCACACCCGCCTTGTAATATGAAATGGAGAAAGTGTCTCATTAGCTTTCTCTTTTTGATATTTATTTATTAGTTCTCATGAATCCTGCATTTTTATTTCTAGGAAAAATCAAGAGTTGTGGCCACTGTACAGAGGTAAGATGAACATTTTGTTTCATAAAACTCCCACCTCTTTTGACAACTAATTCTCAGCTCTTGCAATTAATACCTGTACCGATGCACCTTTGACTGACCTATGTTTCATGGTTAGGTTTCTTCATTGATGTAAACCTGTTCAAGGCTGCTGAACTTTCCAAAGACAGTAACGCTGTACCAGAAAATATCAATGGACTTCCGAATTCAAGATCGTCAACTAAGGATGGTCTGGTTGATGAGGATTCAAATTTGATGGTTAAACTAAAATTCCTGGCCTAAAAGGTACTTTGCCATTGTTTTCAGCTTATTTTGACACTTTGCTCGGTGGTCACTTGTTGAAATATGAATACTATGCTCTTTACCCTGGATTGGTGTATCTCATTCTGCTTGTAACAGATTGTTCCGTCTGATCGCTTCAGGGATTTAGTTTTGTTCTGCCTTGCCATCTCATTACATCTTGAATGGGAAACAGTAAAAACATTGTCACCTTTAGTTAGCCAATTAAGCCTTGGTCGCTAGGGGAACATGATCGCCTCGCTTGATAGTCTTTCCTCCATGGAAGAAGACAGAGACTAGATTACATCCTCCAGTCATTCTCCGTTATAAGACAGAGTTTTTAATTAGCTCAGAATTCGGTTCAGGATCTCTCATCCACAATGTTTTCATAACGTAATGCTGTTTTTGATCTTACCTTGAACTTGGTGTTCTATATGTATTAAGATTGCACAGTAGTGGTCTTACTGTGGTCTGTAGAGAGTCACTCTCGTATTGCCAAAAATCTATCTAATCAAACCTTGATGTTTTTTTATTTGTGTAGACACTTGGCTGCTGCTAGCCTTCATGGATGAGTATATGGAATTAACCCTTGCACGCCAATTACAGATCAAGTTCGGCGTAATCCTTTTTTCTGTCAGACAAGAACTTCAAATTATGGTGCCTTTGGACCGTAGAAGCAACTTAGCTTAGAGCATAACATGCATGTTAGAGCAGAACCTGTTATTGGCTACTGATTTTGAGTTTTGTGAAACTCACATCCTGTCTGTATGCAAGTGTGGCAGCTGTGGATGATGGATTGAACTGTGTAATTATGCTAGACTGAAATGTTTGGACCGTAGCAGCCACATAGCTCGGGATGATGAAGTGTTCAAAAAGCCAAGCGCGAAGAACTGTAACTGAGTTTTCAGGCAGTCTCCTCTGTGGCTCCAGGCGTTTTAAGGAATCATACCATACTGTTGGAAAGCCATTGTGTGCTCAAACTCAAACTGTGCACCATTGTGTGAATCATCATGGATGAGTTCATCACCACCACTCTGCTCCGTCCATCATATGTTGAACCATTATGGGAAGCAAGCATGTCAGATTCCCTTGCCCATGAGTCCTGCGACATTGCAGAATGGTGGCCATGGCCAGGCCCAGGCATCTCCATGCAATTCTGCGGAGTCTACAGAATGCCGCTGAACTCCGTGTATGGCCCAGAAGACTTACTGACCAAGATTACGGTGAAGCATAGATATTACGCAGAACCAGTAGTAAGTTCCAGCAGAAGATCAATTCAACTTCCTGCAGTTGACGGAAATGAAATGGGCTGATAAGAAAATGCAGCCAAGTTTAAAATCTAAGTATTATTTTTTACTACGGGATGTCATATGGCATACTGGTGCCGAAAGGAATTACAAGTATTTGTAAAACAGTTGGACAAAAGATCTTCGCAGCACTCTAAAC
>NC_041388.1:6760498-6784635 GCF_002162155.2 Triticum dicoccoides | reverse complement strand
AAAAAAAAAGAACTGCGTGATCTGCACTGGCAGCAGTAGCAAACAGAGGCCAGTCTTCACAAGTTGGATATTAAAACTGAGGTTCATGCCCGGTTTTCGCATGGACGTCCATTGGCTACTTCAATGCCTCCTTCTCTTCTTAGTGTAGTCCGGGTCGAATGGAATCCCTGTAAACAATTTGCAACATGAACAGTTGCCCCTGAGTCAATCCACCAAGTAGATTTCGAAAACTGTGTGTACAAGGATTCATTAACTAAGGAAACAATGTTGTTACCTTGCTTTGCCATTAAGGACTTCAGCCAAACAGGGCAGTCTTTCTTGTAATGCCTGGTCTGCTTACAGTGGAGACAAGTGTCTTTGTCCACTGGGAAAGACTGTTGCTGACGCTGATGCTGATAGGGAGCTTTTCCTTGTGGCTTTGAAGGAGAACTTTTGTTGTTTTGATTGTAGTTCTTTTTCTTATGATCCTTCACATGGTTGAGTGTTCCACCATGTGAAGCTTTTAGTCTGTCCTCTTCTTGGACACACATAGCAATTGTCTTTTCTATGTCTCATGTTCCAGGTGACATATTATAATTCACAACAAAAATTTCAAACTCCTTTGGCAGTGAAGCCATGACAAGGTGGACCAAGAGCTTTGGTTTGATCTCCAGATCCTCATCCATAGGCTTTAACTTTGCTGCCATATTGCTCATCCTCAGGATGTGCTCTCTTATTCCACCACCTGTGTATTGTTCTGTCACAAGTTGTTTTAACACCTGGGTGGCATATATCTTTGAAGAGCCAGTGAACTGGCTCTTTATCTTTGTCAGCAACTCCGCTGCTGAAGTGCACTCTGCAATGGAGCCCACAATGGTGCTCTCAATTGTATTCTTTATAAAGGCCATGCATTTTTTATTTGCATTGACCCACTTTTGGTTGGCTATGATGTAGGACATCTCCAAAGGAGCATAATCCCCTCTCCTTTTAGCCCATGCAACATCATCCTCGGTAGTCTTTCTTACTGGCTCTGTAGGTCTGACCGGCTGTGGTTCATCCAGAACCCAGTCCAGATCAGCACAAACAAATGCCAGTTCAACTTTCTTCCTCCAATCAATGTGGTTGTCACCTCTGAGTGTCGAAATTTCTTTTAGACAACTCATCAAGTGAAAGCCTCCTGAAATCACAATTTAAGTGACATCAATATAACAACCATATGCATTAATCTAACGTTGGTCAAATTAAACATATAATTGTCTATGCAATTAAATCTATATTACCGTTGGGCAAAATACTAGAAATAAATGCACCTTTAAATTTCAATAATAAAACATGATCATGTTATTAACAACGTTGGTTATAAAAATAACATAATCATATTAATTCGAATAATCACTTTAATGTGCTCTATAAAAAATAATTCTCTCTAAACTTTATCTCTTTATAAAAGCACACTATTAAATATTTACGCAGCGGAAAACATGAAAATAAATTCCTGAACTTTTAATTCTTTTCTGAAAATTTCAATTTTATTTTCAGAGACTTCTCTATTTTTCTTTTTCAGAAACTTTGCAACTTTTTCTTTCCTATTTTCTGAACATAATTTTTGTTGGAAAAATAATGCACAGAAAGGACTATTTAAAATCTGCCCAAAACTGGACAAAACCTTGAAGAAAAAAAAATGAAAACGGGCAGCTCCAGCAGAACTCGGCCTCGCGCGGGAGGCCCGCAGCGGCCCAAGGCCTGCACCTCCGCGCGCTCGAGCGAGCCGGCCCGGTCCGCTGGATCTGGCGGCCCAGCAACCCAGCTGGCACGCTCCCTTTCTGGCCCAGCGGCCTGGGGCGGGGCTAGGGTTTCACGGTGGCCATCGATCTGAATCCGACGGTCGCCCTTGCTTTTCGCCAGATCAAAACCAATCGATGCGGTGGGGGGCGAGGGGAACCCTAATCCTTTCCTCCCCCGCGCGCCCCTCGCACCCCTCTCGCTCGCTGTCCCGACTGAGTCGAGCCACCGTGCCATGGCATGAGGCCGGCCGCTGGCGACGAGCGCCACTGCGCCACGATGCGCGAGCCTGCCCTTTCCCCCCTCCTTTCCTTTTACAGAGAGAGAGGGACCCTCGCGGCCACCTCTGCTCTCCTTGTCTCGCTCCCGACTGCGCCGTTGCTTTTGACGCCGGTCGCCGGCAGCCGGAGACGGGGTTGAGCTCCGCCTTTCCCTGGCGAGCTCTTCTCCATTCCCCCTTTCCTCCCTTCTACCCCCTTCAATCTACTACTTCTCCTTGTGCAGCAACAGAGAGAGAGATGATGCAGGTTTCGATGCAGTGCCGTGGCCATCCCCTTCGCCGGCTGCGCGTCCGCCTTGCGATGAGCGCGCCACCGTCGAGCGGTTTGGCTGCGGTGCCTACTTTGAGGTTTTTCTTTGCCCCGTGAGGGGTGGTACCTTCGTCCGATGCCTCGGCTTGCTGATGCGCGTCGAGATCGAGAGGGTCAGCGCGGCCTTACGGCGGCACTCTTTGCCGGCGAGGCCTGAGGCCCTCTCCGGTGGTCTTTGCCCTGTTCTAGGGTTCTTTTGGGGGTAGGGATCTCTTTTTCTTTTCTGTTTTATCTGTTTACCGAAAAACAACTAACCAAGATGGCCTGATACCATTGATAGACCCACTTGGATCGTGTAGGCTAGATCTTTTCGGTAACCTACCTTCCTTGGGTGCGGAAGAGCTCGATCCAGAGCCGTCCATGGTGATGTAGAGGTCGGTGATCGCAGAGAGATCGAGATGGAGAGGTGGCAGTGGTGCTTCCCGTGAGCATTGCGATTGCCCTAGATCGGAAAGGGATATCAGTGGGGAGTCTGGCGGCACGGTGAATCTCGTACCGTGCGCCCCGGCCCCCACCTTTTTATATATCGCAGGTCACAGGGGCCCACCAACCATAGAACGGTTGGGCGCCCCCGATCAGGGCGCGAATAGATCAGGGCCCGATGGGCCGTTGAGCCCACTCGGTGGAGAGATCAACCTAACAGGTAAATGCCCCCCTCCCCACGTTTCCCCCATTCTTTTTCTCAGCTTTAATTTCCCCATTCATTGTTCATTTCCAACCTGATCTTAATTTTCTTTATGTAGATCGTCTAGCTGACCTGTTCACTATGGATCACTACTGGCACCAACCATCTTCCTGCCTGCGCAAGGACCGTCGTCTCCTTCCCATCCGTGAACTCGCAAGAGATGCAGTGCTTTCTGCTGCAAAATCCGTCATTTTGCTCTCGTCCTTTCTCGGTCTGTATTCAACGTCATGTTTGCTTCTTAATTAATATTCAACCGCTTTTGTTGCTTTGTAGAGGACCAACCGCTGAATAAATGTTGTGGCTTGTGGTTTCAAAGGGACGGCCAGAGAAAAACCGCCCTTGTTTTGACCTCTGCTCATCTCATTCGTAAAGATGATATCCACAAGTGGAAGCGGCAGTGGACAGGCGAGTATCATCAGAATGCGAAGGTGACCTTCTTAACGTTCACTCTTTGTCATCCTAATTTTTTAACAAGAGCATTTGTGCCACCGGATGGTGGTACCTGAACTTTCACAATGCATGCTTTAATTACCAGCTTCTTTTCAAATGAAATTGGGCTGCGGAGCCCTACACTACTATGCAAGTATAAACATATGTTCAACAATCTATTTATCTACCTGCTCTAGCTATGCTTTTTTATCTGCTTGATTATGCCCTCTCAAATTAAATTATTTGTAATGACTCAGTTGCTACATTGGCGTCTAGTTGCAAATTAACTGTGTCATTATCTTCAACTTTGTTAGAACAGAAAATTAGAAACAAAAGATCTTATTCTAGCGCTCGACTTTCATGATAGTTGATCTCTCAAAAATGTTTTCCTCAACATCAGTTCTTTCGAAAATATAGTGTCATAACCTTTGCCACTATCTATTTTAGGTCATTGTTCATTTGCAGGACAACACAACTACACTAGGCCACCTCATCTATCTTCAAGAGCATTATGAATTTGCTATCTATGAGGTTCAAGTGGACAAACCAGCTCATCTACCCACTTTTAATGAACATGTGCATTCTGGTCAAGATGTTTTCCGCCTTGGAAGAGATGCAAATCTGGATATAAAGATAACACATGGTAATTTGGCCTATGACATTCCATCTCGGTATGAGAGATGCCACTACATGTATTTTCTTCGTGATGCATCTAGTCTCAGGCCCTGTTTGGTTCAGCTTTTATTGACGCGCAGCAGAATCTGAACCAAAGGGCGAATCCAGCAGAATCCGATTTCAGAAATCCGCTGCCAAAATCTGAACCAAAAGCGGAAGTAGCCCAGGACGTGCTTTCCAAAATCTGATTCCGCTGCGGGCCAAAATCTAAAAAAGCTGTATCAGCTGGTTTGCCAAATGACCTACATCTTTTTTACATCAGATTTTCCACAGTTGTTTTTCCATAGCAGATTTTTTCACAACAGCTTTTAGAAATCCACAGCCGAACCAAACAGGGCCTCAAACTGGTACGTTACATCTCAAATTTATGTTTTGCATCTTCATCTTATTTCCTTCTCACTACAAATCGTAATATTCGTCACTAATACAATGCTATAGTTACATGATGATGGAGGGCCAATCATTGATTTAGAAGGGAAGATTGTGGGTCTAGTGAACAACCAAATTAATGAGACATTTGTACCTTCGTCAATATTGCACAAGTGCTTGGATTTTTGGAGAAGGTTCAAGTCTGTATTCCCCCCTCTGAATTATTTGTTAGTAACATGTGTGATACCTATGTCTCATAAAGATATTAATGTTATGATGTTCTTTCTTAAATTTGTAAGATATTGATTTGATATTCATTTTATTTGATATAGTTGTATGCCTCGCCTCCACCTTGGAATGACATTTAGTCCAATCAAGTTTTTAGGTCCTATTTGTATTGAGAGGATGACTCGCAAGCATAACATCAACTCTGGTCTTATTGTTGAGCAGGTATATGTATGGTGATTTTTATATAATTTTGACTTTAATTTTTGCTAACAGTTTATTTTAAAATTATTTGCCATATGCATATTATGAAGTAATCGTGCTAACTGAAAATTATGTGTCAAAAGAATCACATGCTGAGAAAATTGGAATTCGCAAGGGTGATGTCATTGAAAGTTTTAATGGAAAGCACATTTCTACTACAATTGAGGTTTGTGTATTTTGTATTTGTTGAATTTTTAGTTTTTTGCTACAACTAGGTTTAGTTACTTTCTAATCCACCTTAGATTAATCTCACACATGCTATAATAGGTACCTAGTAATTTTGTAATTCTAATTAAATAATTTGAACAATGGTGCCCTAGTTGAAGTACATTAATTCATGGCTGAATGGATCAGCTTTCTACATGGATGGTTATTCTCATCAATTGGATCAGGACACAACCATTGGTCAACACCGTGGTGCTTGGCATTTTAGCATTGAGATTTTCCGGACTAAATCCCACTACAAAGTCCAAGTAGCTTGCTGACCCAATAGTAGGTGTGATCGAGGGCACGATAGTCCATAAAGAAACTTCTAAGCCATCTTGCTTCTTGACCAAAAGGACCGAGAGGAAAATTCATACCTAATCTAGCATATCAGCGCATTGCCACTCAATCTCACCTTTTGATGTGTCTGCGATATGGACGGACCACAACTGGAGCCACCCCTAGAAGGAGGTGAATGCGGTGATCACATCACTACTCTAGCAGCGTGTTTGGTTCAGGGAAATTAGAGATGGGGAATGGGAGTTGAGGGGTAAGGAGATTAAAAATCCACTGTTTGATTAGATGGAATGGGAGTTTAAGTGGGAAGGGGACTGGAAGTTGGGAAGCCAATTCCCACCGATTTCTTCCCAGGGGGTACCCTGTTAATTCGTGAGGAGAGTTTTATCCCACGCCAATTCCCATCATATGCTAAACAAGGGAATGGGAGTAAAAATCTACTTCCCATGCCTAATCCCTTCATAAACACCCTTGTACAAACTCCCATTCCCTTGCCCAAGTGTTTACCAAACAGGCTGTAGAGGTAATATGCGCAGCTTGATGATCATGCTCTCAAAATCCTGTAGCGAGGTTGTTAGGCGGTAATATGCGCGGCTCGACGATATGGTGAGCTTGGTGAAGTCCAACAGATGGGTCTCAACAAGCCCCTAGCCATTGCACACCGAGCACCATGTCGTAACTCTACAAAGGAAAGGCTTAGCAGCAGACTATGAATGGTTGTGTACCCACTAAGACGTCAAGGCCATGACAGATCCCATGGTTGATGTCCTTGTTGCCATTGGCCACATCCACATGTATGCTTGCATGTTGGGAAAGCTCCACGGCGGTATGCATGGTGGCTTGGTATGATATGAAATTTTGGGAGGAGCTAGAGTCAACAAGATCAATGAGGACGATTCCTCACATGACAACTGCCTACTACATCGTCGAGATTTTGTGGATGGGTGACCTCCACATCCACATCCTCCTTGGTAGAGTCGCCATTGTCCCTCTTAGCCACACAAATAAAAAGTTTCTTACAACAGTAACCAGGTGTGAACTTGTGAGTCGCAACTCGCAGTTGAAGCAAAGCTTTGGCACAACGGTCATCCATCTCCACTGTTGAGAGGCGCCTGAAGGGCCTTGTGCCTAGGGTGTCCTGCGGGATTCCTAAGGTATCTGTAGTGCAACATTGGCATGAGCAGTAAGGACCAGGGTAGATGTGTGAGTGGGTCGAGAGGGTGGATGTGGCAGTAACCGGCGCACCCTAGTCCTTGTCCTCTGTCTTGTCATGGTCTATAAATGCCCCTTCTAGTGTCGTCAGGTACATGAATTGTACATCTGTACGCAATGGCTTACAGAGCCCTGTGATGTAAAACTCTACTTGCGCCTCGGTTAGACCCTCACACCGACACACCAATGTGAGGAATTATTCCTCATACTTGTCGATGGTTCCTGGCTAGAGGAGCTTCAACTCGCCCGATTTCGGTGTTTTGGATTTTTGAACCAAAATGATTGTTAAGTTGTCCGTCGAAAGTCATGGTGGCACGCCTTCCGTGTGCCAGAGGCGGCGGTGCCATAGTGGGGCCCTCCTGGTCAGGTGGTATGATGCTAGCCATGTTTTGTGGTGTTTCGGAGTACCCTGCCCTTCGAAACACTACTCGACTCGAGTCAGCAAGTAAGCACATATTCTGAGCAATCCTTTTTTTTAACAAAGAGAGGCACCAACAGGTGCCAATATATTCAGCTCAAATTCAGTGTACATCATGATTACAAAAACTGCTTGCAAGAAAGAGAGAATTAGACTGCAGAATCCGAGAAAGAAGAGCTGAATAGAAGTCGGAGAAGACAGGAAGGGAGCAGAATCCCTTCAGATGAACCACATGACTAAACATAAGAAGGCAGCCTAAAGAAGAAGATGACATGAACTGCCCTTCTGCTACTCAAAGTGCAAGATACACCATGGAAACAACAGCAAAAGCAACTGGACCAACAACTTCAGAGTGAAATTGGGCTCCAATAGCTTCCATCAAGTTCTGAAGAAGAGTCCAGTCGAGCTCCAAAATCATTGGCTTAGTCTGCAGATTCACCAACAAGTCTCCTTGCGCTTGAAGAAGTCCATCCCTGCAACTGAAATACTACAAGAACAAATGAAGCAGAGTATCTTGAACAGAGAAGAACCAAGAAGCAAAGAGCTAGTAACAATGCACTGTGTGAATCTTAATACCAGGAATTTGGAAATTAGAAAGAAGGGATACAACATTGCAGGAATTAGAAGAGTGATTACGAGCAAAGCAACAAATCTGAGTATCCCTATTCGCTGTGAAAACCTGGTGAGCAAGGTTATGGGCAACTCCATTAACTTCTCTAGCAATATGAAAAACTTTAGGATTAAGAGCTACAGAATGTTTGAAAAAAATGGCAAGATCCTTTCTGATATTCCAAGGAATAGAGGGATCTAAGGTGTTGGGCAAAGCAGCACATTTAGCAAGAGTAAGACAATCAGTTAGAAAAGTAGCATGCATAATATTGAGCCGAGAGGCTATATTAGCAGCAGAAGCAAGAGCAATAGATTCAGCCTGCAAAGGAGTGGATGTAGAGGAAGCGGAGGCCTGAATTTGAATATTAATTTGTCCCTGCTCCGAGGGAAGAGAAATATAGATACCAACACCTGTAGCCACATCACCTGGAGGAAGGCCAGGAACTTTTTTTGTTCTGAAAGCTGCATCAGAGTAAATTTTTGGCCCAACAACTAAAAGATCAGACCTGAGAGAATTACCTGGCAAGGGGAGCTGATTGCTAGCAGGAATGTGTTGAACCTGTTGATTCTTGATAGAAAGACCAGAAAGAACATCATGAGGCTCCAAATTTAAAGCACCAGCCGCAATGCTAACTTGATAAGGAAGAGCTTTGTTTCTATCAAAAATAAAATCATTTCTTGCTTTCCGAAGGCTCCACAGAAAATTTAGGATATTCGGGCTGGAGCCATGTGGGTGATTCCTTTGAATGAAAGCAATAAGCACTGAATGCATTGTAGTATGGCATTGGGTTAAAACATCAGCTTTGAGAAACCAGGGAGAAGAAAACCAGGCCGCACGAGCAAAATGACAAAGGCAAAATAGATGAAACTCGTCCTCCGGTTGACCACATCGACAACACATTTGAGAAATATGAATCGAGAAACGACCAGCTCGCATACCCGTAGGCAAAGCTTTTCTTAAAAGTCTCCATGCAAAAGTTTGCACCCTAGGAAGCAAATTCTTTTGTTTCCAAAATATTGTAAGCAGATTTTTCAAATCCAAAGGTACAACAGTAGGGGCATGTCTAGGATTAGCATGAATATCTTGTAAACACAATTTATAAGCAGATTTGGAGGAACAAATACCATTTGGAGTAAGATCCCAACACAACAAATCTGGAATTTCGTCATCAACAATATCAGTATGAACAATAATGGAAGCCAAAGGTTGCTGAAAAATCGAGAAAATGAGAGTTTGATTCCAAATCCTTTGACCTGGAAGCCAGAGATCCTTAACCAAGGCCGGGTACACAAAACCAGCATGTTGAGGAATGAGATGCTCATGAATGGAACTCCAATTATTACACCAAGGAGTTCTCCAAATAGAAATGTTACCTTGCGTTATTTGATAGAATGAATGAGTTTTAAGCTTAGGTAACATTTTAAGAATGGAAGCCGAGAAAGCAGATTTAGGAGGAGTAGTAGTGGCAGTCCAAATGGAAGCATTAGGAAAATATTTAGCTTTAAGCACAAGATACAAATGAGAAGAAGGGTCTTTAGCTAACCTCCAAGCAGCAGATAAAATCAGACTTTCATTGATGGCCTTCAAGTTCCTAACACCTAGACCTCCTTCATCTTTGGAGTTGCAAATGTCTTTCCATGCTCTAAGACAAAGACTCTTTGTAGAGTCATTTTGTCGAACACCTGTCCACCAAAAATTCCTAATAATAGCTGTAAGCTTAGTAATCAATTTCTTAGTGAACAAGATATTAGCCATATAGTAGACAAGAATGGTCGAGAAAACCGAATGAATCAGCTCAAGACGGGCAGCATGAGAAAGCAAGTTGGCTTTATAAGAAGGCAATTTTTGCAAGAATTTGTCCAGAACAAAATTATAAGCAAGAACTCTGTTTTTAGCAGGAAGAATCAATGGATGACCAAGATGAGTAAAATTTGCATCCAAAGAAGAAACAGGGAAAATCTGCTTGATGTCTTGCATAGCAATAGGAGAAACATGAGAGCTGAAAAGAATAGCAGATTTAGACCAGTTTGGAGTTTGACCAGAAATACCACAAAATTGGTTTATAAGATTAGCCATAGTGTGAGCTTCCTGCAAAGTGGCCTGTCCACAAACCAATAAGTCATCCGCAAATAAAAGAGAGTGAATGGAGGGGCAATTTGGTCCAAGAGAGATACCCTGTAATTGATGAGCAGCAAGAGCGTCATTAAGGGCAGTGGAGAGTTCATTGATGGCAATAACAAATAAATAAGGAGACATAGGACAACCTTGACGAATACCCCTAGAATTGTTTAATTTTTGAGAAGGCTGCCCATTAATGACAACAGAAAACACGTAGGCAAGGAGATGCAAGCATGAACTAAATTTATGAAATGACCATGCAACCCTTTCCGAGAAAGAGCAGAAACAATAAAACTCCATTCAAGACGATCAAAGGCTTTAGCAAGATCTATTTTAAGCATGAAAGCATTCCCAACTTGCCAACTTGGGATCCCCCTATGAGTCATCATCTTTGTCGCTGACCTTGGCCGCGAGGCCCTGATCATCCTTCCCATCGTTGATGGAAGACTGCTGGTGCCATCTTGCCGCAGCTTGCTGATGGATAGGCTTTTTGCTAGCTTTGCTCCCGATTGCTAGAAGTATATTCCTTCATGCCCTTCAGTGCCCCATCGATGGCTTCTTTAGAAAATGAGCCATGGCTTTGATCATCTTTAGAAAAGGTGGGCGAGAAGATTGGTGGAGGTGAACCTTCATTTTCTGGTTTTCTTTATAGCTAGACCGATCGATGCCTGTTAAGGCTTACACGGCCGTCCAATATTTTTTTCTCGAATACGCACGAGTGTGCGTATCATATATTCTGGAAGAAAGGGAAGACTCTCTCAACGGTGCAATGTTACAGAGTTGATTACATGTTGCAACAATGCCACATCCACCATGTCATCTACTGTGCATACAGTTACTCGCTAAGTGCCCACGGTGCCATGGCCACGAAGAACCCTTCGGTTGTCCAATATATGGACTACATATACTTGATCCCCAAGTTGGATCAGACCCATTCCTAACAAAACTCTGATTCTTTCCTATATTAACAATTTTAGAAGTCTCAGGCCGCACGCTCTGCCCTAGCCCTGCGCACATAATGATGGCCCCACCTGGTCGACCATGACAAGTGTATGTTTTGTAATTGGCACATATGTACCGTGTAGCTAAGATTTATAAATAGTATATAGTACCTAGGATGTTTTCTAGTTGGCACATATGCAATTGTACTTGTAGCTAGAGTCTAGTATATGCACGATTAATTCAATAAAGGAGCATGGTCCTATATATGCATTAAGAGGCAATAGGATACTCCGTTGATAATGACAAGTGTATACATAATTGTTGTTCATTTGGTAGCATATGGAGTATGTTCTTTTAAAGGGAGTATATAAAATTGTTCATTTGATATTACAGCGTATAGAGTATGGATTATAGTATGCTATTTTAGTGGAGATGCTTTTGATTGAAATATCTTCAGAGTTGTAGCCATTGTATATTTCAAAAATCACAGAACAAGGATATTTTAGTGGAGGTGCTTTTTTCATATGAAATATCTTTAGAGTTGTAGCCATTATGTATTTCAAAAATCACAGAACAAGAAAGAATCTCGTGTGAGGGAGAGGTGTGAGGGTGAGTGCACCTGGTTGTAGGGTGTATTTTCCATATTTTTTATGTGACACTCTTGACTTTTGTGATTTTGCCAGTTGGAAAGCATGTTGATAGACATATGCTGGGATCATTTTGATCAAGCTAAGAATTTGAATACTGAAAAAGATATTTCGGTAAGTAAACTCTATGTTGTAACTACGATTCATGCCCACCATAGCACTACTAAAAATGTATTTTAGTACATTTAATTCCATGGATTTCTTTACAGGTGAAAATATTTGATGCTACCAAACTTTGTCCGAGAACTAGAAACCTGATTGCAATTGTATCGGATCATGGAGAGAACATTGCAAAAGGTAAACATCTCCTTATTATAAATCATATTTCTGCAGGAGCCAAAGATACATCTACTCTAAGTGTGATGTTTTTATTTGTGTAGGTTCTTACCCTATCATGGGGTGAAGAAGCCCTTATGATTCTTGATTCTTGAGCTGGGCCTGAGGTAAATATCTTCCATTTTAAGATAGTTTACATTTAGCACGTTAACTCAAATTCAAAAGTCGTAGAGGAGATTGTCAGGTGTGGTAAACAACTTCATGAAGAAACCAATTGTTATTTCTCTTATCTCATTTTGTTTGCATTGCAAAAAACACACTATTTTGGTCTCCAAAGGTCTATCATATCTAACCGAACTTTGTGTTTTTTTATTTGTGTAGGCACCTGCCCACTGCTGGCCTTCATGGATGAGTCGACCGAATTAACCCTGCATGCCCATTGCAAATTCATTTTCGGCATAATCTCTACGTTGTGTATTCTTGGAAAAAAACTTCAAGTTATGGGTGCCTTTGGACCGTAGAAGCAGCTTAAGCTTAGAGCATAACATGCATGTTAGAGTAGAACTTATTATTGACTACTACTTATTTCGAGTCTTGTGAAACTCACATCATGTCTGTGTGCAAGTGTAGCAGCCGTGGATGATGAATTGAATGGGCAATTATGCTGGAGTGTAATGTTTGGACCGTAGAAGCATCATATATGGCTTAGGCAGAACATATATGTTATTGGCTACTAATTGTTCCATTGCCAGCTCATCCCCTTTAATTTGCTGTGCAGGGTAAAAAGGGAAGAAGAATACCCACCATGTACCAATGTATACTTTCACTCTATAGTGGCAGTTACTTCAAAATACTGTGCTCAAATCACAAGCTTTTACACATATAGTAATTGCATTTTATCTTTACAAAAGATTCCATCTTTACCACCTATCACCCCCACCACCTACATTTTGTATTACATTTCCTGCTATACCCCCTCTCCTGTATCAAATGGCAACTTCAAGCTACAACCCCATGCTCTTGCAGGCATGTTATTATCCTGCCACTAGGAGTTGTACAAATGTTGTCACACCCCACCAAATTGTGTGTTTATCATCATTCAGGCCACAAAATTATGCAGAGAGGTGATTGCTCAAATCGTCTCATATTGCAATGCTCACATGGTAACATTAATAGGAGAATAGGCGTTGTAGATGTCATTGTCGCTGACTCATCCAGGTAAGCCATGCCCTGCGACATCAGGTAGGATCAAGGTTTCCGTTACCGAACGAAATTTCAAGATTTTCCGTGGTTACCGCATATTTCTGTGCCCCTCGGTAAATCCCCATACCGAGCAAAAAATACCAAGTTAGTTGAATTTTTCGAATTTAAACGCTTGATGTATATAGTAAAGTACGTAGGATCTAAGAAATGTTAGGAGAGTTTGTTCTGGAGTACTGGTAGTAGCCTAGTCTCATGCGTAGACAAAATTCCATTTGGCTGGTAGCACTTTTATGCCAAATACAACTATTCTTAAAGAATTTGAATTCAAAATTCAACTATAAATTTTGTTCAAAATATTTTTGGTATTTCTCGGTAACCGTGGTAACCACGTTTACTGGCCCCCCTGGGTAAAAATCACTACTAGGGAAAAGGCTAATAGTAGTGCTTGTTTTATAGCTAGCAGTAGCGCTTGTACAAGCGCTACCAGTAAGGCGCTACAACTAACTGGTAGCAGTAGCGCTGGAAAGCGAGCGCTACTGCTATACCTAGTTAGCAGTAGCGCTTTGTTGGGGAAAGCGCAGTAGCGTTTCTTTTGAAAAGCGCTGCTGCTAACTTTTCCTGTATTTTTGAAAATGTAGCTTATTGTCGCTGTAGGTTTTACATACAGTATTTTCATCATATGATTTTATGACTATGATTAGTTATTATATATAACAGTGGATACTTTCAACATGCACCACATGTTGCCTCCACTTGAATCTAATCCACATTCATTTCACACACTATATATATTACTATTCATCCAAGGTAATGTTACGATCATATAACAACTTAGCATCATGCATCATCGATCATAATAATAAATAACTCATCATTGGTATCTTTCCATAATAATAAAGCAACTATCGCTTTTGCCCGCCTGCTCACCGTCGTGGTGTTTTTTGCAAAAAACGCCCCTGTGTTTTTGGTAATTCAACCCACACTCCCTTCTTAAGTGGATATATAAGAAAACGTTGCAATCTTACAAAAGGACCCCACATTTGAGCGTATTCAACCCGCGATCCTTACATTTCATTTTTTTCAGGGGGCAACCATGGCAGGGAGGGGAGGCGATGCTGCGCTCCGGCGCCGCATTAGGCGGCTGCAGGGAGGTGGGAGCTGCGCACGGAGACGAAGGAGTAGATAATGAAGAGGCATGGGGGAGAGGCGGGCGAGCGGGAAGGGCCGGGGCACCGCCCACGATGCCGGTGAGCGGGAAGGGCGGCGGCCTTGCGATGGCGTAGTCGGCGAGGCCCTGTCGGATCTTGCCGGGTCCGGTCAGGAACGGCGGGTGTCGTGGGAGTAAGTCTGACAGTAGAATAGGGGGTACGTAGGAGGAGGCAAGATCCTAGCTACGGTGAGATTGTGCACGCAAGATTTACGAGTTCAGGCCCTTCTCGGAAAAAGTAACAGCCCTACGTCTCGGTGCCCGGAGGCTTGGTCGACTGGATTATGTGTGAAGTTACAGGGGGTGCGAACCCTTGTCCCAGTGGAGGGGGTGGCTTATATAGAGTGCGCCAGGACCCCAGCCAGCCCACGTTACTGAAGGAAATATGCCCTAGAGGCAATAATAAAGTTATTATTTATTTCCTTATATCATGATAAATGTTTATTATTCATGCTAGAATTGTATTAACCGGAAACATAATACATGTGTGAATACATAGACAAACTTAGTGTCACTAGTATGCCTCTACTTGACTAGCTCGTTAATCAAAGATGGTTATGTTTCCTAACCATGAAAAAAGTGTTGTTATTTGATTAACGAGGTCACATCATTAGTTGAATGATCTGATTGACATGACCCATTCCATTAGCTTAGCACCCGATCGTTTAGTATGTTGCTATTGCTTTCTTCATGACTTATACATGTTCCTATAACTATGAGATTATGCAACTCCCGTTTACCGGAGGAACACTTTGGGTGCTACCAAACGTCACAACGTAACTGGGTGATTATAAAGGAGCTCTACAGGTGTCTCCAAAGGTAGATGTTAGGTTGGCGTATTTCGAGATTAGGATTTGTCACTCCGATTGTCGGAGAGGTATCTCTGGGCCCTCTCGGTAATGCACATCACTTAAGCCTTACAAGCATTGCAACTAAATGAGTTAGTTGCGGGATGATGTATTACGGGACGAGTAAAGAGACTTGCCGGCAACGAGATTGAACTAGGTATAGGAATACCGACGATCAAATCTCGGGCAAGTAACATACCGGTGACAAAGGGAACAACGTATGTTGTTATGTGGTCTGACCGATAAAGATCTTCGTAGAATATGTAGGAGCCAATATGGGCATCCAGGTCCCGCTATTGGTTATTGGTTGGAGACGTGTCTCGGTCATGTCTACATTGTTCCCGAACCCGTAGGGTCCGCACGCTTAAGGTTACGATGACAGTTATATTATGAGTTTATACATTTTGATGTACCGAAGGTTGTTCGGAGTCTCGGATGTGATCACAGACATGACGAGGAGTCTCGAAATGGTCGAGTCGTAAAGATTGATATATTGGAAGCCTATGTTTGGATATCGGAAGTGTTCCGGGTGAAATCGGGATTTTACCGGAGTACCGGGAAGGTTACCGGAACCCCCCCGGGAGTTAAATGGGCCATGATGGGCCTTAGTGGAAAAGAGAAGAGGCAGCCCTACATGGGCTGCGCGCCTCCCCCCTTCCCCTAGTCCTATTAGGACTAGGAGAGGTGGCCGGCCCCCCCTCTCTCTTTTCCCCCTCCGCCAATCCTATTCCAACAAGGATTGGGGGGGGGGGGATCCTACTCCCAGAGGGAGTAGGACTCTCCTGGTGCGCCACACCTTGGCCGGCCAGCCTCCCCCCTCTAGTCCTTTATATACTGAGGTAGAGGCACCCTAGAACACACAAGTTGATCCACGTGATCTATTCCTTAGCCGTGTGCGGTGCCCCCTGCCACCATATTCCTCGATAATACTGTAGCGGAGTTTAGGCGAAGCCCTGCTGCTGTAGTGCATCAAGATCGTCACCACGCCGTCGTGCTGACGGAACTCTTCCCCGACACTTTGCTGGATCGGAGTCCGGGGATCGTCATCGAGCTGTACATGTGCTCGAACTCGGAGGTGCCGTAGTTTCGGTGCTTGATCGGTTGGATCGTGAAGACGTACGACTACTTCCTCTATGTTGCGTCAACGCTTCTGCAGTTGGTTTGCGTGGGTACGTAGATAACACTCTCCCCTCTCGTTGCTATGCATCACCATGGTCTTGCATGTGCGTAGGAAATTTTTTGAAATTACTACGAAACCCAACAGTGGTATCAGAGCCTTGGTTTTATGGTTTGATGTTATTTGCACGAGTAGAACACAAGTGAGTTGTGGGCGATATAAGTCATACTGCCTACCAGCATGCCATACTTGGTTCGGCGGTATTGTTGGATGAGACGACCCGAACCAACATTACGCGTACGCTTACGCGAGACTGGTTCCCCCGACGTGCTTTGCACACAGGTGGCTTGCGGGCGACTGTCTCTCCAACTTTAGTTGAACCAAGTGTGACTACGCCCGGTCCTTGCGAAGGTTAAAACAGAGTCTATTTGACAAACTATCATTGTGGTTTTGATGCGTAGGTGAGATTGGTTCTTGCTTAAGCCCGTAGCAGCCATGTAAAACTTGCAACAACAAAGTAGAGGATGTCTAACTTGTTTTTGCAGGGCATGTTGTGATGTGATATGGTCAAGGCATGATGCTGAATTTTATTGTATGAGATGATCATGTTTTGTAACCAAGTTATCGGCAACTGGCAGGAGCCATATGGTTGTCGCTTTATTGTATGCAATGCAATCGCGATGTAATGCTTTACTTTATTACTAAACGGTAGTGATAGTCGTGGAAGCATAAGATTGGCGAGACGACAACGATGCTACGATGGAGATCAAGGTGTCGCGTCGGTGACAATGGTGATCATGACGATGCTTCAGAGATGGAGATCACAAGCACAAGATGATGATGGCCATATCATATCACTTATATTGATTGCATGTGATGTTTATCTTTTTATGCATCTTATCTTGCTTTGATTGACGGTAGCATTATAAGATGATCTCTCACTAATTTATCAAGAAGTGTTCTCCCTGAGTATGCACCGTTGCCAAAGTTCGTTGTGCCCAGACAACACGTGATGATCGGGTGTGATAAGCTCTACGTCCATCTACAACGGGTGCAAGCCAGTTTTGCACACGCAGAATACTCAGGTTAAACTTGACGAGCCTAGCATATGCGGATATGGCCTCGGAACATGGAGACCGAAAGGTCGAGCGTGAATCATATAGTAGATATGATCAACATAACGATGTTCACCATTGAAAACTACTCCATCTCACGTGATGATCGGTTATGGCTTAGTTGATTTGGATCACGTAATCACTTAGAAGATTAGAGGGATGTCTATCTAAGTGGGAGTTCTTAAGTAATATGATTAATTGAACTTTAATTTATCATGAAATTAGTCCTGGTAGTATTAGCTTATCTATGTTGTAGATCAATAGCTCGCGTTGTAGCTTTCATATGTTTATTTTGATATGTTCCTAGAGAAAATTGTGTTGAAAGATGTTAGTAGCAATGATGCGGATTGGATCCGTGATCTGAGGTTTATCCTCATTGCTGCATAGAAGAATTATTTCCTTGATGCACCGCTAGGTGACAGACCTATTGCAGGAGCAGATGCAGACGTTATGAACATTTGGCTAGCTCAATATGATGACTACTTGATAGTTTAAGTGCACCATGCTTAACGGCTTAGAATCGGGACTTCAAAGACGTTTTGAACGTCATGGACCATATGAGATGTTCCAGGAGTTGAAGTTAATATTTCAAGCAAATACCCGAGTTGAGAGATATGAAGTCTCCAACAAGTTCTATAGCTAAAAGATGGAGGAGAATCGCTCAACTAGTGAGCATGTGCTCAGATTGTCTGGGTACTACAATCGCTTGAATCAAGTAGGAGTTTATCTTCCAGATAAGATAGTGATTGACAGAATTCTCTAGTCACCATCACCAAGTTAGTAGAACTTCGTGATGAACTATAATATGCAAGGGATAACGGAAACAACTCCCAAGCTCTTCGTGATGCTGAAATCAACGAAGGTAGAAATCAAGAAAAACATCAAGTGTTGATGGTAGACAAGACCACTAGTTTCAATAAAAGGGCAAAGGGAAGAAGGGGAACTTCAAGAAGAACGGCAAGCAAGTTGCTGCTCAAGTGAAGAAGCCCAGTCTGGTCCTAAGCCTGAGACTAAGTGTTTCTACTGCAAAGGGACTGGTCACTGGAAGCGGAACTACCCCAAGTGATTGGCAGATAAGAAGATGGCAAAGTGAACATAAGTATATTTGATATACATGTTATTGATGTGTACTTTACTAGTGTTTATAACAACCCCTCAGTATTTGATACTAGTTCAGTTGCTAAGATTAGTAACTCGAAACGGGAGTTGCAGAATAAACAGAGACTAGTTAAGGGTGAAGTGACGATGTGTGTTGGAAGTAGTTCCAAAATTGATATGATCATCATCGCACACTCCCCTATACTTTCGGGATTAGTGTTGAACCTAAATAAGTGTTATTTGGTTTTTGCGTTGAGCATGAATATGATTTGATCATGTTTATTGCAATATGGTTATTCATTAAAGTCAGAGAATAATTGTTGTTCTGTTTACATGAATAAAACCTTCGATGGTCATACACCCAATGAAACAAGTTCATTGGATCTCGTTCGTAGTGATACACATATTCATAATATTGAAACCAAAAGATGCGAAGTTAATAATGATAGTGCAACTTATTTATGGCACTACTGTTTAGGTCATATTGGTGTAAAGCGCATGAAGAAACTCCATGCTGATGGGCTTTTGGAATCACTTTATTATGAATCAGTTGATGCTTGCGAACCATGCCTCATGGGCAAGATGACTAAAACTCCGTTCTTCGGAACAATGGAGCGAGCAACAGATTTGTTGGAAATCATACATACTGATGTGTGTGGTCCGATGAATATTGAGGCTCACGACAGGTATCATTATTTTCTGATCTTCACAGATGATTTGAGCAGATATGAGTATATCTACTTGATGAAACACAAGTCTGAAACATTTGAAAAGTTCAAAGAATTTCAGAGTGAAGTGGAGAATCATCATAACAAGAAAATAAAAGTTTCTACGATATGAACGCAGAGGTAAAATATTTGAGTTACGAGTTTGGCCTTCAATTAAAACAATGTGAAATAGTTTCACTACTCACGCCACCTGAAACACCACAGTGTAATGGTGTGTCCGAACGTCATAACCGTACTTTATTGGATATAGTGCGATCTATGATGTCTCTTACCGATCTACCACTATCGTTTTGGGGTTATGCATTAGAGACAGCTGCATTCACGTTAAATAGGGCACCATCTAAGTCCGTTGAGACGACACAATCTGAACTGTGGTTTGGCAAGAAACCAAAGTTGTCGTTTCTTAAAGTTTGGGGTTGTGATGCTTATATGAAAAAGTTTCATCCTAATAAGCTCAAACCCAAATCGGAGAAATATGTCTTCATAGGATACCCAAAGGAGACTATTGGGTACACCTTCTATCACAAATCTGAAGGCAAGACTTTTGTTGCTAAATTCGGAGTTTTTCTAGAGAAGGAGTTTCTCTCGAAAGAAGTGAGTGGGAGGAAAGTAGAACTTGATGAGGTAACTGTACCTGCTCCCTTATTGGAAAGTAGTTCATCACAGAAATCTGTTCCTGTGACTACTACACCAATTAGTGAGGAAGCTAATGATGATGATCATGTAACTTCAAATCAAGTTAATACCAAATCTCGTAGGTAAACCAGAGTGAGATACGCACCAGAGTGGTACGGTAATCCTGTTCTGGAAGTCATGTTACTAGACCATGACGAACTTGCGAACTATGAGGAAGCGATGATGAGCCCAGATTCCGCGAAATGGTTTGAGACCATGAAATCTGAGATATGATCCATGTATGAGAACAAAGTATGGACTTTGATGGATTTGCCCGATGATCGGCAAGCCATAGAAAATAAATGGATCTTCAAGAGGAAGACGGACGCTGATAGCAGTGTTACTATCTACAAAGCTAGAATTGTCGCAAAAGGTTTTCGACAAGTTCAAGGTGTTGACTACGATGAGATTTTCTCACTCGTATCTATGCTTAAATCTGTCCGAATCATGTTAGCAATTGCCGCATTTTATGAAATCTGGCAAATGGATAACAAAACTGCAATCCTTAATGGATTTCTTAAAGAAGAGTTGTATATGATGCAACCAGAAGTTTTTGTCAATCCTAAAGGTGTTAAAAAAATGCAAACTCCAGCGATCCATCTATGGACTGGTGTAAGCATCTCGGAGTTGGAATATACGCTTTGATAAATTGATCAAAGCATATAGTTTTATACATACTTGCGGTGAAGCCTGTATTTACAAGAAAGTGAGTGGGAGCACTACAACATTTCTGATAAGTATATGTGAACAATATATTGTTGATCGGAAATAATGTATAATTTTCTAGAAAGCATAAAGGAATATTTGAAAGGAGTTTTTCAAAGAAAGACCTCGGTGAAGCTGCTTACATATTGAGTATCAAGATCTATAGAGATAGATCAAGACACTTGATAAGTTTTTTTCAATGAGTACATACCTTGACAAAATTTTGAAGAAGTTCAAAATGGATCAAGCAAAGAAAGGATTATTGCCTGTGTTACAAGGTGCGAAATTGAGTAAGACTCAATGCCCGACCACTGCAGAAGATAGAGAGAATATGAAAGATGTTCCCTATGCATCAGCAATAGGTTCTATAAAGTATGCCATGATGTGTACCAGATCTATTGTATACCCTACCACTGAGTTTGGTAAGGGAGTACAATAGTAATCTAGGAGTAGATCACTGGACAGCGGTCAAAATTATCCTTAGTGGAATAAGGATATGTTTCTCGATTATGGAAGTGGAAAAAGGTTCGTCGTAAAGGGTTACGCCGATGCAAGTTTTGACACTAATCTAGATGAATCTAAATCTCAATCTAGATACATATTTAAAGTGGGAGCAATTTGTTAGAGTAGCTCCGTGCAGAGCATTGTTGACATAAATATTTGCAAAATACTTACGGATCTGAATGTGACAGGCCCGTTGACTAAAATTATCTCACAAGCAAAACATGATCACACCTTAGTACTCTTTGGGTGTTAATCACATAGGATGTGAACTAGATTACTGACTCTAGTAAACCCTTTGGGTGTTGATCACATATCGATGTGAACTATGGGTGTTAATCACATGGTGATGTGAACTATTGCTGTAAAATCACATGGCGATTTGAACTAGATTATTGACTCTAGTGCAAGTGGGAGACTGAAGGAAATATGCCCTAGAGGCAATAATAAAGTTATTATTTATTTCCTTATATCATGATAAATGTTTATTATTCATGCTAGAATTGTATTAACCGGAAACATAATACATGTGTGAATACATAGACAAACTTAGTGTCACTAGTATGCCTCTACTTGACTAGCTCGTTAATCAAAGATGTTTATGTTTCCTAACCATGAACAAAGTGTTATTATTTGATTAACGAGGTCACATCATTAGTTGAATGATCTGATTGACATGACCCATTCCATTAGCTTAGCACCCGATCGTTTAGTATGTTGCTATTGCTTTCTTCATGACTTATACATGTTCCTATAACTATGAGATTATGCAACTCCCGTTTACCGGAGGAACACTTTGGGTGCTACCAAACGTCACAACGTAACTGGGTGATTATAAAGGAGCTCTACAGGTGTCTCCAAAGGTAGATGTTGGGTTAGCGTATTTCGAGATTAGGATTTGTCACTCCGATTGTCGGAGAGGTATCTCTGGGCCCTCTCCGTAATGCACATCACTTAAGCCTTGCAAGCATTGCAACTAAATGAGTTAGTTGCGGGATGATGTATTACGAAACGAGTAAAAAGACTTGCCGGTAACGATATTGAACTTGGTATAGGAATACCGACGATCGAATCTCGGGCAAGTAACATACCGGTGACAAAGGGAACAACGTATGTTGTTATGCGGTCTGACCGATAAAGATCTTCGTAGAATATGTAGGAGCCAATATGGGCATCCAGGTCCCGCTATTGGTTATTGGCCGGAGACGTGTCTCGGTCATGTCTACATTGTTCTCGAACCCGTAGGGTCCGCACGCTTAAGGTTACGATGACAGTTATATTATGAGTTTATACATTTTGATGTACCGAAGGTTGTTCGGAGTCCCGGATGTGATCACGGACATGACGAGGAGTCTCGAAATGGTCGAGACGTAAAGATTGATATATTGGAAGCCTATGTTTGGATATCGGAAGTGTTCCGGGTGAAATCGGGATTTTACCGGAGTACCGGGAAGGTTACCGGAACCCCCCCGGGAGTTAAATGGGCCATGATGGGCCTTAGTGGAAAAGAGAAGAGGCAGCCCTACATGGGCTGCGCGCCTCCCCCCTTCCCCTAGTCCTATTAGGACTAGGAGAGGTGGCCGGCCCCCTCTCTCTCTTTTCCCCCTCCGCGAATCCTATTCCAACTAGGATTGGGGGGGGGGGGAATCCTACTCCCAGAGGGAGCAGGACTCTCCTGGCGCGCCACACCTTGGCCGGCCAGCCTCCCCCCTCTAGTCCTTTATATACTGAGGTAGAGGCACCCTAGAACACACAAGTTGATCCACGTGATCTATTCCTTAGCCGTGTGCGGTGCCCCCTGCCACCATATTCCTCGATAATACTGTAGCGGAGTTTAGACGAAGCCCTGCTGCTGTAGTGCATCAAGATCGTCACCACGCCGTCGTGCTGAAGGAACTCTTCCCCAACACTTTGCTGGATCGGAGTCCGGGGATCGTCATCGAGCTATACATGTGCTCGAACTCGGAGGTGTCGTAGTTTCGGTGCTTGATCGGTTGGATCGTGAAGACGTACGACTACTTCCTCTATGTTGCGTCAACGCTTCTGCAGTTGGTCTGCGTGGGTACGTGGACAACACTCTCCCCTCTCGTTGCTATGCATCACCATGATCTTGCATGTGCGTAGGAAATTTTTTGAAATTACTACGAAACCCAATAGTTACAAAGGGTTCAATGTACATTAAGGTGGGACGTTACTGGTAACGCCACCAATAAAGACATATAAATGATCATTAAGACTACGGACTGAACGCCTGACCGTTGCCATCCTGAGTGACTTTAGATCTTCTATACTCCGAGTGGTTCCTAGTGTGGTCGAATGACTATGTCCTGATCAAATGGAATTGGGTTATCCGAGTGAAATTGTTGGTCGAGTGGGTTGCACTCTGAGGTGTTTTCAGTCGGTAGATGTTGCTGTACTTTGAATGTCTTTGACTCTAGGGCAATATCCTTGGGAAGGGTGTTTAGGTCAGGCCTATTACCCTACCCTAGGTACATGTCATTGTCATTAGCCCCCGAATGGATCGAGGTCCGAGTGGAGAAGGGGTTGAAGATGGACCCGACCCGACTTTTATGCTTCGGGGGCATTTTACTTGGGTCAGCGAACCATGCTGAACCTTTAACTTCATTTTCTGTCGCCTTGATTCATTCATAGTTTGTCGAGTGAACTTATACTGATATGCTTCGAGTGTTGGAATGGTATGAAATCTTGGGTGCGATTGGCTTTTCTGTGGTTTCCAGATCTCACGGGATTTGAAATTTGAAGAAGCATGCGAGACGGAGAGCGCCGCAGTAAACGGAGTGGATCAGACAAAGACGCCTCGATTCTCGCACCACCTTTATCGCCACGTATCGGGTGCGCGACTATTACAGGATTTGACTGGATCGCTCGGGTCCACGTGTCAGCCACTCGGCAGTGAGCCCATAAAAGGCGTTGAGGCCGATGCGTTTGCACAGTGTTTCTCATTCCCCTTCTTCCTCCTCTGCTTCTCCACCATGCCCTTCTCCACTGTTGACGCTGCCGCTCTGCACGTGAGCAATCCGCGATGATCTGGGCGTCACATTCTCTCCCTAAAGGGGTCCCTAGATCTACCTTATATATGGCGACCCCTTGGGTTACATTCACTCACTAATAATCTCGGGAGCTTTGAGGGGAGCAGCAACCCGATATGTCGATTGTTAGGTTGACTTGTTACCCTGATCCTTTTCATCCTTCTTTTG